>NC_137772.1:30264714-30494736 GCF_963455305.1 Plecotus auritus
AATCGCCACTAGTACAAGGTAGTACAAGTATTCAGCACGTGTTACATGTACTGATGGTGGTAGGAGGTTAGAAGTAGACTGGTGAGAAATCATAAAGGATTATGATTTAATTAATGCGTCCGATTTTATCCTGAACAGGGGTCCTCAAACTTTTTAAACAGGGGGCCAGTTCACTGTCCCTCAGACCGTTGGAGGGCCGGACTATAGTTTTTAAAAAAAACTATGAACAAATTCCTATGCGCACTGCGGGCCCAGGACGAGTCGGCTGCTAAGCAGGACAGGCATCGGCACCCGGCAGGCGGATAAATGTCCTCGGTGGGCCGCATATGGCCCGCGGGCCGTAGTTTGAGGACCCCTGCAGTGTAGGAAATGGGAAATCACTGAACGATATTGTCAGTGGTACCATCAGATTTGTGTTTCAGGAAGACCCACTGTGAGAGTTTAAAAAATTAACTGGAGACAGGGAAGGTGGGGAGTGGGAAAGATGTTACTGGAGAAGAGAGACAAGAGAAGAGACAAAAACAACAAACCAGACAAATTAAAGGCCTGACATGTATGAGTGGTCACAAGGTAGAAAGGACTATCCATAATTTCAGAGCTATTTTAGAAAACAGAATATTCAAAACTTGGTGACTAGAGGTGGGAAGGAAAAACAAAGTGACTGAGATTAGGAATAGCAAAATTAAATCCTTTTAAATAATTTTTACATAAAACAAACACCTACGATACTAATTTAAGGATAGTCTTAAAAAGCTCTGAAAAGCTTTAACGTTCATACAATCACTTACTTTATCTAGTTTTCGTGACCGAAGTGCATGAGCTGCTCTATGATACTGTGCTGTCAGGTAAAGACATTGAGCCAACCAATAAATGTCCTGGGGTTCCTCTGGAGGGAAAAATTATTTAATTGGTCAGAGGTACAAGGTAAAATAGAAAGATTTTTAAAGATAGAGAAATTTAAAACAATTAGGATTTGTCACTTACCATGAGAGAGTGAAGCTACTTTATCTGCCCAAAATAGAGCACTTTGATACTGTTGCTGTATAAGAAAAAAGCGATAATTTCCATTATTTCAACTTTTAAACAAATATCTAATATTATTAGAATGTGGTATTTTTTTACATGTAGTAGGAGTCTATCAATTATATCTTTATCTTATATCTCAGCTAGGTAAGTTTCAGTTCAATGATATAATAAAAAATTATTGTAAGATCATTATATTTACAGTTCAACAAGGCAGTTTTTAAAAATAAACTTATTCACTGCAAAAATGTATCAGCAGGAACTAGCCTAAAAACAGAGATATAGATCAATGGGCTAGAATAGAGAGCCCAGAAATAAATCCTCACTTATATGGTCAATTAATCTATGACAAAGGAGGCAAGGATATACAATGGGGTAAAGATGGTCTCTTTAATAAGTGGTACTAGGAAAAATGAAGACACATGCAAAAAAAAAAACACAACAAAAAACAGAGAGAGAGAGACGTTGGACCACACACAAAAATAAACTCAAAATAGATTAAAGACTTAAGCTTAAGACCTAAAACCATAAAACTTCTAGAAGAAAACATAGGCAGTAAACTCTGACATCACTCTTAGCAATATCTTTTTAGATATATCTTGGGTAAGGGCAACAAAAGGAAAAATAAACAAAATTCAACTGCATCAAAATAAAGTGTTTGCAGTGAAGGAAACTATCAACAAAACGAAAAGACGACCTACTGAATGGGAAAAAGTATTCACAAGTGACTCATCTAATAAGGTGTTAATATCCAAAATAATCTAAGGAACTCATACAACTTAACACCCAAAACACAAACAATCCAATTTAAAAAATGGGCAGAAAACTTGAATGAACATTTCTCCAAAGAGGACATACAGATGCCCAATATACATGAAAAGATGCTTAATATCACTAATCATCAGGGAAATGCCAATTAAAATAAAAATGAGATATCACCTCACACCTGTCAGAATGGATATCATCAATAAATCAACAAATAAGTGCTGGTGAGAATGTGGATAAGAAGGGAACCCTTGTACACTGTTGGTGGGATTACAAATTGGTGCAGCCACTATGAAAAACTATATGGAGTTTCCTTAAAAAATGAAAAACAGAACTACCCTATGACCCAGCAATTCTGCTTCTGGCCAAGCCCTGGGTATTTATCCAAAGAAAACCAAAACATTAATTCAAAAAGTTACATGCACCCCTATGGTCATTTCAGGATACTCACAACAGCCAAGATATGGAAGTAACCTCGTGTACATGAGTAGATGAGAGCACAAAGAAGATATGGTGTGTGTGTGTGGGGGGGGGGGGGGAGAAAGGAGTGTCCCAAAAAAATTTGCAACAACATGTATGAACCTAGATGGTTAAGTGAAATAAGTCAGATAGAGAAAGGCAAATATGGTATGATTTTACTAATAAATGGAATCTAAAAAACAAAAACAGAACCTTCGAAATACAGAACAAGCTGATAGTTGTCAAAGGAGGGGGCTAAGGGGATGGAAAAGAATCGTTTTAAAAACAGAAAAAAATTATGAGCAGGTATCTAAAATAGTAGGAAATTTAAGTGATTATTTTGCAGTATCTAGTCATTAGCAATAGTTCTCAATTTTTCTACAATCCTTGCCTCAGTCCTCCTGGATTCAAATTAGGAACTCAGTTGCCCAAGTGGGAGGAGGAATGCTAATAGATGATTACAAATATGCTCAATGTTAGGTGTCCCAAGGGTGGCAGCCAGGCCTGTCTCATTTCTCACAACATCCCCAGCGCCAAAGAAAAGTGCTCAGGAAGCATGTGTTCAACTGACATTCGGTAAACCAAAATAGAGCCCTCCAAAGTACTGCGAACATTTGGCAGCATGATTTCACAACCAATCCTGAACGTCTCACATTGAACATGCTTTCCTCTCCCTTGGTTTCCAATTTATTGGGAGAGCATACATTTTACTAAAACTTAAGTGACATCCTATTTTAAACTGATGCTGCTGATTCTGGAGACACTTCTTTCTCAAACACTGCTTGCTGTTCACTGGAGGGCCGTGCCGGGAACACAGATGTAGTTTACAGTGCTCATTTGAGGCAACAGGCTTGTTTGTATCTTTATTCGCTTAAATTCGGCCAAATAAGAATGACAACGTCTCACAAAATTTCTATTAGCTAGCTAAATTAAGAGGCCACCCTGCAACTTTCCTCCTAAAAATAGTTCTTCAATTTCCACTCAACAGAAGTCTGCATTGAGCACCTACTGTGTGCCCAGGAGTTAGGCCGGCAGCAGAAAGGACCTCAGGTACCTGTAAGGCTCACCCTGAGTTTAGGGGGCTTTCATTTTCAGTGTTTCTCGTCCTCTCGGCTGCAGAGACGGCCCAGGCCCGGCCGAGCCCTGCACCACCAAACCCCAAACCGCAGTTCCCCCGGAGGAAAAGAGCTGGGGCGGGCTCCCCTCACGACTCCCGCGGCCCGCGCTCCCTGAGTCGGTCCGCCCACCTGGTCCAGGTACTGCCGAACACGCTTCCGCAGCCGCTCCAGGTTCATGGCCGCGCTGCCGGGAGTCCGGACGAGCGCCCTCCACCGCGCACCTTCCTTCCCGCTGCTCGCTGAGCACACCCGAATCCCAGCCCCGAGCTTGCGATTGCCCTAATCCCGGCAGAACTGACAGAATCCGCGCTGCAGCCGCCGAGCTTCTTCCGCTCCGGGCCAGGCCTCTCCCGGAAGTCCTCCGCAAATATGTCCCCTCCGGCGCCAGAAACTGGCGTCGCGCTGTTTGGTTCCGAGGGGCTCTCTTAGCCGTGGGTGGCCCGGGATTTGTGGGAGACCTGGGTGCCTTTTCTCTGCGACTGGAGTGCCCTAGCACGTGCAGCCCATTTACATGTACCTGCATCGTTCACTCAGTAACTCGTTATCGGTGGGGCGCGGGCACCCAGGGTCCAGGCCTGGGTTTGAGTTCAGCCCCGTTTCACTGGTGTTGGGTAAGTTCCTTGGTTCCAAAGGTGCCGCGTTTTTTCTCACGTGGAAAATTAATGATACCCACCTCAGAGACTGGTTGTGAGGGTTAAATAAGCAGGCACACCAAGTCCTGGCACTTGATGTATTTAAAATTTTACTATTGTCATCACATCCAAGTGTCTCTTTCAGACTGTCTTTAGGCAAACAAACCCGAAAGATAAAGAACACTGTGATCAAAAACAATAAAAACTAAAAAAACTTGATCTAGTCAAACTTTGAATCCATACATTGGAATATTATGCAGCAATAAAAATGAATTAAGTGTTGACACATGCAGTATGCTAAGTGAAAGAAGCCAGTCACAAACGGCCACATATTGTATGATTCCACTGACAAAGATTCTCTTATCCACTAAACCTTACTCAAGCTCCCTTATCAGGAAAAAGGCTAAACTCTCTATCAACTAGGCCTGACTTTTGGACTTGCATGTTCTTTTATGTGTCATCCAATTTTACTAAGAATTCTGTCAGTTTAGCCAGAATCCCCCTCCCATACATCAACAAATTCCTCACCCCCTTCCATTCCCCAAGTGATGTCTGATCACCCTGGTCTGCCTTGAGCAAGAATTTGTTAGATCAGTTTAGACAGAATCTGAGAGCAAATGCTGGGGGAGAATGTGAGAAGAGGAACATAAATAGAATTTCCTCCATTAGTCAAACCACCCCTGAGTTTGTAAACGTTTGGCAGAGTTCTAATTTTGTTTCCTAATCTTCAATTGCTATCTAAAATGGGTCTCACCAGGCCTGACCTACATGGCTCAGTGGTTGAGCATTGACCTATGGGCCAGGAGGTCACGGTTCGATTCCCGGTCAGGGCACATACCAGGTTGCAGGCTCCATCCCCAGTGTTGGGTGTGCAGGAGGCAGCTGATCCATGATTCTCTCTCATCATTGATGTTTCTCTCTCTCTTCCTCTCCCTTTCTCTCTCTGAAATCAATAAAAAATATATTTTTAAAAAATGGGTCTCACCAGGCTCATGTCAAGGTGTGGACAGGGCTGTTTTCCTTCAAGCGGCTCCAGTGGAGAATACAGTTCTTTGCCTTTCTAGAGGCCATCAGCATTCATTCATGGCTTCTTCCTCCAACTTCATTGCCAGCAGAGTAGCATCTTCAAATCTCTCTCTGACTCTGAGCCTCCCTCCTGTCTCTCTCTTTCCCTTACAAGGACCTTGTGATTACAGTGCACTCCTCCAAATAACCCAGAATGATTGCCTCATTTAGAATCCTTAATCACACCTGCAAAGTCCTTTTTGCCATTTGAGGTAACATATTCACAAGTTCAGGAACTAGACGTGGGCACCTTGGGGGCTGTTACTCTGCCCACCACATTACCTAATCACCCAAAGGCATGATATAGCCACCCAAAGGCATGCCTTTATTACAACTAGATATATATACGGATCAACAAAAATTCACCCTTCCAACTGGAAACCAACTCAAAGTACATGGACAACCTTTTCCAGGACCATCTTTTCTTTCCAACACTGTAGCCAAGTGATTTACCTACTCCTTATTCGAGGACTGCTATGGGGTGGGGAGGAAAACCTATTAAATGCAGCCGGAGGCAGACTTGTAGTAAAAGGCCAAGGAAGACCTATGAAAAAACAGAACCATCCTGCAGGGCCACACCATGGGGGAGGCAACAAGTGTGTTGTTCGGTGAGAAAGGGGGCACTGGAGTTAAACTGCTTTGGTTCAGATTTTGGGGAAGTTTCTCAACCTCTCTGTGTGTCATCTTCCTCATCTGTAAAAGGGGGATGATAATAGCCCACACCCATAGTAGGGGTGGGGAACATCTGGCCCGTGGGCCGTGTAAGTCCTGGGAAATTAGTCTGGCCCTGGCAAGGCATTAGGGGTGAGTTAATTAAATGTTTGACCAAACATAGCAGGCTAATTTTTAAGTTGATAATTTTGTATGGCCCACGAATGATGTAATAAATATCCAAATGGCCCTTGGCAGAAAAAAGGTTCCCCACCTCTGCCTTATAGGATTGATGCATGCAAGGATTCACTAAGATAATTCATCTAAAGTGCTTAGAATAATACAGAAACATATTCTTGTAATTATAAATAATGCAGGGTTGGCCAAAAGTATATTTACAGTTGTGAATACGTGAGTTTATTCTTGTACTATTATTTATTAATTTGTATTATTTTCCATGTGAACAACTATAAACCTACTTTTGCCCCACATTCTATGTATATCAGTATATATTGAATTGCATTACATTATACATTTTCAATTTAAATAATTTTTAATTTTTAAATTACATTTGACATACATTGTTATGTTCATTTCAGATATACAACCCAGTGGATTGAGATTATATAACTTACTATGTGATCATCCCAATGAATCTTGTACCCATGTGACACCAATAGATATTTATTTGAGTATTATTTACTATCTTCCCTATGCTGTACTTTACATCCCCATGACTATTCTGTAACAACCAATTTATACTTCTTAATCCTTTCACTCTTTTCACCTATCCTCCCAACTCCCCTCCCATCTGGCAACTGTCAAAACATTCTCTGTATCTATGAGTCTGTTTCTGTTCTGTTTATTTTGTTTTTTAGACTCAACTGTTGATAGACATGTATTTATTGTCATGTTATTGTTAATATTTTGAATATTTTTTTCTTCTTCTTCTTAAAGAAGAACCTTTAACATTTCATGTAATACTGGTTTGGTGGTGATGAACTCTTTTAGTTTTTTTCTTGTCTGGAAGCTTTTTATATGTCCCTCCATTTTAAATGATAGCTGTGAATCAAGGTTGGCTGCTGATAGTGCTGGACCTGGGGCCACTTATTGTGAGATATAGGGCACGCTGAGGCCAGATGCTGCGTGTTTGAGAGATTTTAGGAGAGCCTGAAGCATGAGCCAAGACAAGTTGTTCATATGGAAAAGCCACTGAAAACAGCTTGGGTGGGCTCCCAGATTGGGTGGGGCAAGGTCTCAGGGAATCACCAGGGACGAACAGTGTGAACCTGGTTGATAGAAACTCAGATATGGTGCCCTCCTGCTGGCTCTGTGGGTCGGGGGGTGGGGGGAGACTCAGAAAAGGAACAATGGCCTCTGCCAGAAAGCTGCCCCCACACCCCCAGCTTTTGCCCTGATGCCAGACAATTCAATTCCTCCCCATATGTCCCTGGTGCCTTTCAAGCTACTGCCCCAGTGATGGAGCTCAAAGGGAGTGAGTCCAAGTAAATTTGTGTGCAGGCCCTTTAAGAGGAACTGCTTGGGACTCCAGCAGCCTGCTGTCTTAGCCACAATCCCTGCTGGTTTTTACAACCAGAAGTTTTGGAGACTTCTTTTCTTGGCACTGGAACCCTGGGCTAGGGGCGAGGTATGGGGCAGGCACCCCTCACTCCTTAGGGGGTAAAACTGAGATATTCCTCTGGATTTTATCCACCACAAGTGGGTGTGGGACCAGCTCCTTCCACATGTCCACCCCTTCTGCTAGTCCAATGGTCAGCAAACTGCGGCTCGCGAGCCGCCGCGGTTTGCCGCTCTTTTGACTAGTGAGTTTGCCGACCACTGGGATAGGGGCTTAATCACAAGGAACAACAACAACCTGTAATTATTGGAATCGAGAGTCTAACAGGGGTGGGCAAACTTTTTGACTCGAGGGCCACAATGGGTTCTTAATCTGGACCGGAGGGCCGGAACAAAAGCATGGATGGAGTGTTTGTGTGAACTAATATAAATTCAAAGTAAAGGAGTGGAGGGGAGAGCAAGAGAACCGGATAGAACAGCCGGATCCGGCCTGCGGGCCGTAGTTTGCCCAAGGCTGGTCTAGGACCTAGCAGGTAGTCTCGATGTGGCTTCTTCTTTAAATCCCTGGTTGTAGGACTTCCACTAATGGCCATTCTGATTTAGTTGTAATTTTGATATGGTTTTGGAAGGATGTGAATACCACATTTACCTACTCCATCATCTTGACCAGAAGCCCCTACATTATATTATTAATTGCATTTATTAGTAGTGATAGTAGTAGTAGAAGTTTTGCTAATAAGTCTGAGAGACACAAATTAGCAACATGAAAATCTGTCCTAGCTATTTCTCAGGGTAATTTCAAAATTAGACAATTTGCCCTGGCCAGTGGTTACTAAGTGGTTAGAGCCTCGGCCTATGCACCACAGGGTTGCTGGTTCGATCCCCGGCCTCAACTGGGGTATGTGTGGGAGGCAACCAATTGATGTGTACCTCTCAAGATGTTTTTTTCCTCTCTCTCTCTCTCCCTCCCTCCCCCTCCCCCTTCCATTCTCTCTAAAAAACAAAATCAATGAAAAAAATATCCTCAGGTGAGGATTAACCACAAAAAATTTAGACAGTTTGTCCAGTTCTATTTGAGGGTTGTGTCAAGACAGTTCTTATTTACCTTCTGGCCTGCTTGACTCTATGGAATGACTAAAAAGCAGGTTGCCAAACAAAGTTTCTGGGGCCTCAGATAGGCCTGGAGTTTCTCTATTGTAGTAAGGGTGGCCAGGCAATTTGTCATACCTGATTTCATGCATAGAGTTTTTACTGAACATTTTTAAATTAACCTAAATGTCCTAGTTAAAGTCTTATGTCTGAGATGAGTAATTAGTAAAATCACAAATATAGCCTTAAATTTTCTTTCCATCAAACTTGTTTTTAAAAAGACAAAATAAAATAGTGAATTTAGTTTGAATTACAAGCTCTTGGTATTTTGATCATGTTGACATAACCCAGATGTGTTTGAAGTTCATACATCTTCTATTTCATTCTGTGCAGCCAAGCTCTCAAAATGTTTTCATGTCTTAAAATCTTTGCTGCAAAAGATTTGATAAAGTAAACACATACCCTTGAGGGCACGATTTATCGCTTCTTCCCCCCCCCCCCCCCCCCAGTTTGTTCTTTTCCGCTCTTGACGGCAGCTCCAGAATCCTCTCCACGGTACTCA
Source organism: Plecotus auritus (assembly GCF_963455305.1). Classification (NCBI taxonomy): domain Eukaryota; kingdom Metazoa; phylum Chordata; class Mammalia; order Chiroptera; family Vespertilionidae; genus Plecotus; species Plecotus auritus. The sequence goes on from NC_137772.1 coordinate 30,273,657, forward strand.
AATCAAACGAACTCAGTGACATTCAACTATCTGAAGAATCTAAACCTTAGAACATTTCATTTCAAAGTCCTAACAATCTTTAAGGAATAACCAATATCCATATGAGACTCCCCCCTCTTCAAAGTCCCTTCCTGTGTAGTGTATCTTTCTCCTCACACCTTCCTGTTTTGTGGGTGCCAGCCATGTTGTGCAGGGTGGGCTCTGACTCGCAGAGGTTTGCTGAGACAGCACCAGGAGGCTGACTCGTTCTGCATCTTGTGCTTTTTCGGGTCATCCCCTGAAGGGGCATGCAGGGTTCTTGGCTATAATAAAATTTCTATTAATGCATCCCAGAATGTTCTAGTTAATATCACTTCTTGTTTCAGATGTTGTTGCTGGAAATATTTATAAGCTATATCTGTTTACGTTAAGGAGTTAATAGTGTGGTTGAAGAAATATGATGTTGGAGGTTTAACCTGAGGAGCATCATTCTAAGATTAGCGATGACAATGTGGCAATAGGTTATAGTAGATATAGAAGGGGGAAAACACAAGAATAAATTAGATGGCTGCTACACACGGAATGTTTGTGTCCCTCAAAATGTATATGTTGAAATCTAATAAAGAATTAGGTATTACTAATGCTTGCTCTCGGCCTGCAATTAAGGAGGTGGCCTGTTTTTTGTCCAGCAACTCCAGGCCAGCCTCAGCCAGGCCAAACAGCAGACTTGTCAGTTATCTGGAGCCATCCCTTCTTCTTCTTCAGGGTCCATTGTGGCAGGAGATGGTGGTATGACCTCCCCTAACCTCAGATTCTCCATTACTTTGCAGCCAGGCCTCCAGTCCTGAGCTTTCCTGGGCCCTAGGTACCAAGGCCCTATTGCATGGCTGGCTAACTACATTGTACTCCTACTATGGAAGCAGCAGGCACTTATCTCTCTGGAATACCAATATAATCTGGATTTGAATTTAATTTCCTTGCCTTTCACAGTTTGTGTGATCACCATCTGTGGACTTTGTAACCTCCACATTCGTCTTCAGGGTTCTAAAACCAAGGATGTGAAGTAAAAAATAGCTAATGGCAATGGGGCTCATCAGATTCACCAGGTACGGGGATAGCTGCATCTTTTAGGCAGCAGGAATTTAAGATGTACAACCATGGCGGGTATATGTGTGTGTTGGGCACAATATTCCCTCCACTAGCTCCCTCCCACCTACACCCGTGACCTGAATATACCAATCAGTTGTCATCACCCAGGTGCTGCTAGAGTCTGCTTGCAAGGCCCAGCAGGGTGACATGGGGCAGTGGGCAGAGTGGTCTACCTTATGCCCCTCAAATTGCCTGTCTTTCTGCAGGAGAAATTTCCACTGCCTTCAAAATGGGACAATGAAGAATCAAGAGAACAGGACACTGATGTCAATCAAGTCACATTTTATATTGGACAATAATACATTTTTTATCCAAAGAGTTTCAAACTCTTAACCCATGATTTGTCTGGTGTGTTAACTAGTCACCCTGGCCAGGTAGTTCAGTTGGTTAGAGAAGTGGTCGGCAAACTGTGGCTCGCGAGCTGCGGTTTGCCGCTCTGTTGACTAATGAGTTTGCCTACCACTGACTTAGACTCGCGATTCCAATAATTACAGGCTGTTGTTGTTCCTTGTGATTAAGCCCCTATCCCAGTGGTCGGCAAACTCATTAGTCAACAGAGCGGCAAACCGCGGCTCGCGAGCCGCATTTGGCTCACGAGCCACAGTTTGCCGACCACTGGGTTAGAGTGTCATCCCAATATGCAAAGTTGCTGGTTTGATACATACAAGGAGCCACCAATGGATGCATGAATGAGTGAAACAACAAATTGATGTCTCTCTCTCTCTCTCTCCCCCCCAATCAATAAATAAAAATTTACAAAAAGAAATAAACTATAAGCATTAACTAGTCTGAAGTCAGCTGAATACTGAAGAGCAGCTGCATGTTTATATTCTTATCCAATACTAAGTTTTGTGAAATTGCATATGTATAAATCTCTGTTTTTCTGGTAAAAAAAAAAAAAAAAAGATTCCTTCTTTAAACTACTCCATGAAATACATTCAGGAAAAAAAAGGCATGGGTTGTTATTATGACCAGAATATTAAACATCAAGTAGTTTCTCAAGAATTTAAATTACTCTGAAATGAAGAGAGAACAATACCATTGCTCAATGAATTGAGAAATGATGTGATATTGTTACCATAGGAGAGTAATTTAAGAATTGGTAGATTCCTGTTGGCTGACATTGAGGCTTTGAAATAACTATTCAGAAGTCAATGATTTGCAAAATGCCTGTTGTCATTTTACAATGACAGTTCTACAAATTTGGAAATAACTTCTATCCAAACATTAAATCTCGATTTACTGTGCATTTCTCAATGTCTTGATGTGCTAGCTACAGGCATGAGATGAAGGGTCTGAACCAAATACCTACTTAAGAACTGGCCAGTTGGATCCATCTGGCTCTGATGGGCTGCCAGTGTCTCTGGTACAGGCAGGCAGTGGAAGCTCAGTGAGCAAGCCCTTCCACCTGTTCGAACACCAGCACCACAATAAGGCTTTGTCTGATGACACAAGGAATGAAGGCTCTTAAGGAAAAACCCAAAATCTTCTCAATTAATAACTGTCCTCTGCATTAACTCTATTCAGATAAATAATGTTTGAGAAATATATGTGTGTTCATTTAAATGGGAGCTGTCTGTTGGTTTATAAGTGTGTAGCTTATGATACTTTATGGACAATGAGCCTCTTTAAGGATAACTTGCCTGTGCAATGTCATAGAGCCAGTCAGTACCAAACACAGTGGAAGCTCCGACGTTTGACCAACAATGATTTCTGTTGTCTGACTCATTAGTAGCTCTAACTGTGGGGTTTTAAGGCAAATACAAGTTCTGGGTGAAGTATTTGGGGGTAAACGATCATCTCCAAATCTTCAGAGTATTGCTGACTGTTTGCTTCCGTGACCCTATGTTCACTAGAGCACTGGAAAATTGATTACTTCTTTGTTTTGCCTGTCCTCTCACAGTTGAGTGAATGTGGTATATTATTTTGAGCCTATTTCCATTATGGAGTACTATTGATTTATTCAATTGGTCAAAGTTAGGGTACGTCATTGGTGGCATTTTCTTGTCAGTGGGAGGAAAGCTGGGGGAAGGAAGGCCTACTCTTGCACAAATTTTCGTGCATCGGGCCTCTAGTCTTATTATAAAACAACAGCCCATAAACTGTACTGAGGAATTGCTGGTTTCGATTAAAGTAGCACTTGGTGATTGCATGCATTCTTCTTGATTAGATCTCAGTTTTCTGGGTTACGTGGTACATAATGGTTGAGAACAACCGATTATGCTGCTACAATTTACAATTTGATGAAGATATTGGGGAACATGTGAGAAAAAAGACATTAATTAGAGGAATTGGGGTGTGGGCTCCTTAAAATTCCTCATTAAACTTGAAGAAAGAGAGAAAACCTTAAATTGTCCTTGAGTGATTTGGAAATGCTTTGTGGTTTGCCTCTTCCACCAATCGGAGCATCTTCAAGTTGGATATGCAGTTCCAGAAAACACCACTAGTGGGTGCCCCTTCTCCATGCATCCATTGGCTTTTCCCTAAACTCTGTGGGGGACCACAGCTGGCCCGGACATTTAATTTTTGTGCAAGTCCCTGGCCAGACAGGTGCTTGGTCAGGCTAGGGACGTTGGAAGTTTATCATGAGGTCCAGGTTAGAGCTTGAGAATCAACAAGGACTACTAGGGTTCTTTTGAATTTGAATTGAAATTATTAAAGATTTTGCTGACTTTGAATGGAGACTGCAGCCAAGAAATCGAAAGAAAGCTGAGACTCAGAAGGGCAGCAATGAAAGAATTGGAAAGATTGACAGGAGTAAAGAAGTGTCATTAGAGACCAAGGCTAAGATCATGCACACCCTCGTATTCCTATGCATGGATGTGAAAGTTGGACAGTGAAGAAGGCTGGTAGGAAAAAATTGATGCATTTTAAATTCAGTGTTGGAGGAGAGCTCTACGGATACCCTGGACCACCAAAAAGATGAACAAGTGGGTCCTAGAGCAAATTAAGCCTGAAACATCTCTGGAGGCAAAAATGATAAAACTGAAGCTGGCCTATTCTGAGCACATTATGAGAAAGTAGGGTTCTTTGGAAAAGACAATAATGCTGGGAAAAACAGAAGGCAGCAGGAAAAGAGGAAGACCCAATATGAGATGGATTGACTCCATAACAGAAGCCATCGGCGTGAGTCTCCAGGACCTGGACCGGGCTGTTGAGGACAGGACACGGCGGACATAATGTAGTCACAGGGTCATCAGGAGTTGAAACCGACTCAACAGCACAAAGCGCATAGGATTTTGAAGGTTGGTCCTATTTGTATTTTTTTCTAATTTAGTAAGGGTTGCATAAAGATTAATGTGGTCCTTAAAAATGTATTATTGTCTGCAGTGTTTTAGGATATTATAGTGAATGTTGAGGGGAGAAGACAATTAAATGCTACACAGCAGACCTAGTTGATAAATACTAGGAGCTTCTGCAGTTTCGTGAGGAAAACCAGGCCTCACCGAATGGCTCACACTCAATGTGACCCAGGACAGGCTCATCTACGGACCTGAAAAACACAGTGTAATTTGCTTTTTTCAAGTTATCTTCAAACTCAGCCGCTCTCGTTTCCTGGTGGATTAAGCCTGTGTCACAAGATCCAGTTTCACTTCTGTTTCTATACTCACCCCTGGTTTTTTAATACAACCCAGTTTGTGTAACACACTTTAGCTCAGAGAAGTTTGCTTTTCTGCTGGGCAAGTCTAACCTTCAGGCCAGACCACCATTTCTGGAGGTAAAATGTTATAGACCTTCAGCACTGGAAGGGCCACCCACACCTGTATTTCCAGAATATTCTCTCGCATTCAGGACTCTATCTACTTGGCAACCAGAGGGGTCTTCATGTACTCCAAGGCCAAAAGAAACAAGACTGCCCTTGATCGTGATCTCCTTCTTCTCTGTCTGGGTAACAGGGGACATAGGAGCCCCAGGGCAGCCTTATATGGTCCTTTCAGGCACCTTTGGCTGATTTAGCAGCAAGCAAGAGGGTGAGTAATGTAAAACTTGACAAAATTGGCCCCAAATAGATTTTGGAGTTTCTGGCAGGCCCATATCTCGCTGTCATTGAGAAAAGGGATAGTGACCACTGCATTATGGCACTCTCACTGGGGGCTGGGTTACAGAGGAGGGCCCCCCAAGTTCAGGGTCAGGCCCTGAGGGGAGCATCTTCTCCACGAGGCCTCTCCTTGCCTCACTCAGTGCCCGCCTGGGCCACAGCACCCAGCATGGCATGGCTCTTCCAGGCATGGCTCCCTTCTCTTCCTCCTCTTCCCCCTTTTCCTCCCACCCCCCCTCACTGCTTCTGCTTATTATCTTTATGGTGGTTTAAAAGTATTTCAAAGTTCTACACATTTAAGCTAATTTGATGCACAGTGTAATACAGGACTAACACATTTCTTCACCTGAAAACATACCCGATATGTACTTTACTTTTCCAAGTTATCTTCAAAATCAGAGCTTCTGGATGACCCATTTTCACCCTAAGGGGTGTGTATGGAATAAGATCCATTTGGGAAATGGCCAACTAAAGACTCTGAGCAAGGTTCAGAGAGGAAAGAGCTGCAGTCACCCCATAACTGGAAGACTGGTGAAAAGTCTGGTTTCCAACAGAGAGAGCTACTTCTTGACCATGTGTAGCAATTGGACCATTGATCTCTTATTTCCCCCACCTCTCCCTAACCTTCCTGCTGTAATTGACAGTCTGTTTGATGCTTTACTGCCTCTGTATCTATCTTTTTGTTCATCAGTTTATAATGTTTTTTATTATCCACAAATGAGTGAGATAATGTGGTATTTTTCTTTCATTGACTGGCTTATTTCACTTAGCATAATGTTCTCTAATTCCATCCAGGTGCCTACAAATGGTAATAATTCCTTCTTTTTTATGGCAGCATAGTATTCCATTGTGTAGATGTACCATAGTTTTCTGATCCAGTCATCTGCTGACGGGCACCTAGGCTGTTTCTAAATCCTAGCTATTGGATCCTCGTTAAAGGATTTAAAGTGGACTCATTCCAATTACAGGGCCTCGAAAGAGTCCTGTATTGTTATTTTTCGTCACTACCTCCCCGGGTGGGGAGTGGGTAATTTGCGCGCCTGCTGCCTTCCTTGGTAAATCATTTTTTTGAGGCACTAACTATGAGATTATTGTGGAACAGGGTAAGCATGATCGTACCTGGCTGGGCATGACAAAAAAGAACCATTTCTGAGACACTCTCAGATATGCTTTCTTACTCTAACCAAGACCCACTGATTTCTTTTACATCTTAGGTTATGTATCCAGGAGGCATGCTGTAGTCTCCTCATGGTGAGGAGTTTTTATCTGATTTATTTAGATATTTGTTAAAGTAACAGTCACAGGTTTTCAAGGTAAATTACACAAATGCACCTGGGAATCATAACAGAGTAAGTATTAATAGCTAGAGGAAAAAACATAATACAAAACACTTGAACTGCCCTGGCCAGTGTGGCTCAGGTGGTGGAGCATTGTCCCATGTACTGAAGGGTTGTGGGTTTGATTCCTAGTTGGGGTTCATGCCCAGGTTGCAGGTTCCATCCCCAGTTGGGGTACATGCAGGAGGCAACCTCTCTGACATTGATGTTTCTCTCTCTCTCTCTCTCTCTCTCTCCCTTCCTCTGTCACTAAAAATCAATAAAAGCATGTCCTCAAAAAACAAACCAACAAACAATAAAACAGCACAAGCACAAAACACAGAAAAACCCTTTGAACTCCCAGTAATCCTGTGCATAATTGTTTCCAGCTATCAGTCTAAGAAGCACAAAAAATAGTTTTGCTGCATCATCCGGTCAAGCACATTGTGTAAACACACAGTTGTAGGGTGCTGCCTCATGCACATTTGCAGCTGTTCTCGGTGTGATAACAGTGGAGAGGACCTGGCCAGCTTCCCCCAGACCAGCACTGGCTTGGGCATCGGGGATCCCATGGCAGCCTTGCCATTTCCTCATCATTGCTTCTCATACTTATCTTCTTCTCCCAATTTGGGTTCTGAGTCCTCCTTTCTGCTTCGCATTTTGGATCCAGGCTTGAATGTAGCCTTGCTTAAAGTTCAGTTTAATTTCCTACTGGATCAAAAATACAATTGGAAATAAATACTTTCCTTAGGCAAGGACAGTAAAATATCACTATACTAGAATGATTGGGAAATGGAGTATTACAATTCATTGACAATTCTACTCTATTTAGAATTAATCATATGATCTTTTTAAAAAATAACAGCTTCATTGAGACATAATTCTATACTAATTCATCCTTTTAAAGTGCTTATGTCAGTGGTTTTGGTATATTCAGCATTGTGAATCATCAGCAAATCCAATATGAGAAGAATTTTATCCCCCCTCCCCCCAAAACCCCATACTCCTTAGCTATTATTCCCCAATTCCCCTTCCCATAGACCCTGGCAATCACTAATTTAGTTTGTCTCCTAGGATTTGCCTATTCTGGGCATTTCATATAAATGGAATCATACAATATGTGGCCTTTTGCATTTGACTTCTTTCACCCAGCATAATGTCTTCAAGGTTTAGCTTACCCAATGTAGCATGTGTCTGAATTTTTATTCCTTTATATGGTTGTATAATACATCATGGTATGGTTATATCACATTTTGTTTATCTGTTCCTCAGTTGATAGTCATTTGGGTTGTTCCTACTATATGGTTGTTGTAAATAATGCTGCTATAAACATTTTTATACAAGTTTCTGTGTGGGCATATGCTTTCAGTTCTCTTGGGTATATACCTAGGACTGGAATTGTTAGGTTTTATGGTAACAACTATGTTTTGAGGAACAGTAGACTGTTTTACAAAGTGGCTGTACCATCTTATATTCCCACCAGCACAGGATGAGAGTTCCAGTTTCTTCACATCCATTGTCAACACTTGTTATTTTCTGTCTTTTGATTCAAGCCAACTAGTTGGTGTGAAGTGAGGTCTTGTGGTTTTGAGTTATATTTCCCTGATAATATTGGGCATCTTTTCCTAGGCTTATTGGCCATCAATACATCTTATTTGAAGACGTGCCTATTTAAATATTCAGGTAATCCTTTATTATAATAATAACTAGAGGCCCGGTGCACGAAATTTGTGCACTGGGGGCGGGGGGGTGTCCCTCAGCCCAGCCTGCACCCTCTCCAATCTGGGACCCCTCAGGGGATGTCCGACTGCCAGTTTAGGCCTGACCCTGTGGGATTGGGCCTAAACTGGCAGTCGAACATCCCTCTCACAATCCAGGACTGCTGGCTCCCAACTGCTCACTTGCCTGCCTTCCTGATTGCCCCTAACCACTTCTGCCTGCCAGCCTGATCACCCCCTAACCACTCCTCTGCCAGCCTGATCAGTGCCTAACTGCTCCCCTGCTGGCCTGATTGCCCCCAACTGCCCTTGCCTGCCGGCCCAATCGCCCCCAACTGCCCTCCCCTGCTGGCCTAATTGCCCCCAACTGCCCTCCCCTGCCAGCCTGGTTGCCCCCAACTGCCCTCCCCTGCCAGCCCAGTCACCCCCAACTGCCCTCCCCTGCTGGCCTGGGCCCCCCCAACTGCTCTCCCTTGCTGTCCTGGGCCCCCCCAACTGCTCTCCCTTGCTGGCCCGGTCACCCCTAACTGCCCTCCCCTGCTGGCCTGATCACCCACAACTGCCCTTCCCTGCCAGCCATCTTGTGGCGGTCATCTTTGACCACATGGGGGCGGCCATCTTGTGTGAGGGCATGGGGGTCAATTTGCATATTACATCTTTATTATATAGGATGTTGTTGAAAAATCTTTCTAAAATGCATCAAAGTACTTTTACACTAAACCAGTGCATCTACACTTACACTTTGAATGTTGCCTGCTTGTTGGCATTGGATGTGCAGAGCCTTCAGGATGTCACCCAAACCCCAGAGTTTTATCTTTCTTTTCTTTTTCTCATCCCTCCCTGAAGGCTGTTCTGGGAACCATCTCTGGATAAAGTCTGGAGTAGTGGGACCTAGTTGTGCAGGTCTCTCAGCCCTCAGCCCCTCACCCAGGCTGGCCACACCCCCCAGCGGGGACCACTTGCAACAGCATGGATGGAATTGGAGAGCATTATGCTAAGCGAAGTAAGCCAGTCGGAGAAAGATAAATATCACATTTCCAAATCTTAGGGAGGAAGGTGGAACGGGGTTCTTTCTCTGCTATGGAATCATTTGGAATTGGAAAAGGGGTAAACTAGGTGTACCGGTTAATAATGTGGATTTTTTTTCAATAGATGGAGTTACACATATGTTGATATATATGCGATTTGATATGTATACTATTTTGTTGTATTGCTCCTTCAGATTACCATTTGTTCTGATCAATGGCACACGTACTTTTTGAGCAGCACTTCAAAACATACGAAGAAGTAGAAAAGGTCTGCCTCAAAACAAGAAAAGTTCTATTGGGACAGTATCCACAAATTACCTGAAAGATAGGGGAAATGTGTAGCTAGCGATGGACATTATTTTGAATAAAACACTTTTGATGTTTCTCTTGAAATTATCGTGTTTTCTTTGATTACAAAATCCTAATTATTACAGTTAATGAGGATTAATTATTAACCAGTTAATAGTGCGGATTACCTATTAACCAGTTAATAATACAGATTAACTATTAACTGGTTAATAATACAGATTGGATTATTAACCAGTTAATAATGTGGATTAATTATTAACCGGTTAAAATGCAAATTAATTATTAACCAGTTAACAGTGTAGATTAACTAACTGATTAATAACGTGGATTACCTATTAACTGGTTAAAAATGCGGATTAGCCGTGACCAGTTTGGCTCAGTGGATGGAGCGTCGGCCTGCAGACTGAAGGGTCACGGGTTTGATTCCGGTCAGGGGTGTGTGCCTTGGTTGCAGGCACATCCCCAGTGGGGAGTGTGCAGGAGGCAGCTGATCGATGTTTCTCTTTCTTCAATGTTTCTAACTCTCTATCCCTGTCCCTTTCTCTCTGTAAAAAAATCAATAAAATATATTTAAAAAATAAAATAAAATAAAAATGCAGATTAATTATTAACCGGTTAATAGTGCGGATAAACTATTAACCAGTTAATAATATGGATTAACTATTAACTGGTTAATAATGCGTATTTTGTAATCCAAAGAAAACATGATAATTTCAAGAGAAACATCAAAAGTGCTTTATTCTGCAAATGAAGAAACGTACAGTGTTCCCTCAGGAGATGCTGTGGGGAGAGAAGGAATCTAGGCTCTAAGGAAAAAGGGCAAATCAATGACAGAGGGCATATTTTCTGAAAATTAAAAGGTAAGCTGTGTATATCCTGCCTATCCTGGACCTGCCAAGGTCCCAGACCCAGCTGACCGATACCTGGGAGGTGGCATCTGGTCTTCAGATGGCTGGGAAAGGGCAGCTACTGGGGTTTCTTTGGGCCACTTTCCAACTTTCTTGTCCTATAAAACAATTCATTCCTTCCTTAACCCGCAGTTTTCAAGTAGCTGATTTTGTTTTTCTTTTTAAAGGGAAGAGCCCTACATAAAAAATGTCCTGTTACCTCGCCCCCACCTCATGCTGACTAAGTCCCTGAGGTTTGCAAGGCTGGGAGGCAGGGCTAGTTCAAAGCCCTCAGACCTGACAGCAGGAAAGGGGGTTTTCTACTGAGGAATTCCATAGCCCGGCTCTCTGCCTCGGTGTTTGTCACTACTTCCCTCCCTCAGGGACACCCTGAAGCAGAAGGCCCTGGAATCTTATAAACAGGGTGTGACGTCACTGGTGACAGAGCTGCCTGTTGATTTGGGGCACTCAGATCACAATTCCGACTTGGGAGGCAATGAATTGGCAGTTGTTTCTTTATGCTTTCCATGCTTGTCTTTTCACGAGGAAGGAAAGCACAAAGCAGCGATAATCTCACCAGGAGGCCCAGTGCTGGGACGCCTGCCACCCTGGCTGCTTGCCTCTGGTCTTTGTCAGAACTGAGTGCTTCTCAAAGTCTCTTTGTCGAGGCACCATTCCTCAGGCCAGCATCACAGGGGCCAAGCCTGCAACACTCAGCAAGCTGGTGACACTGCAAATAAATGCAGTCTCTGAGCTGCAGCTGCAGGAAACCCCGTTTCTAGAGGCCTGTTTTCCCTTTCTTTGTTTTGCTTTATCTTAACATCTCTTGGGCTTTATCTGTTTCCTGTTATGTAAAAGGAGGCTTTCAAGAGAGTCAAAGTAAATGAATGAAGGATGGATTTGAAGCATAGGTTTGGAGCATATTTTCTTTTTTTTGATATCTGTTAAAGAAAACAATATAAATGGGAAAGAAGTAAGGAAATGAAAACAAAACAAAACAAAAAAAATCAGAAATGAGCACAAGCATAATACTTATGTCTGTGGATGAAAGGGGCCACATGCTAACCTGACAAGCTCAGGGAAGGCCTGCATGGCGGTCTTGCAAACTCAGAGACCTAAAGTAACCACAAAGGATGGTTTGAAATTAAACTTTAACCATAAGCAGTTATGGTGGGTAGCTATATCCTAGGCTGGTGTTTTCACTGACAAGGTCAACCTTTACCTTAACTGAGCCTCTCTGTCTTTTTGTGTCTATAATAATAAATAATCTGTCTTTTTGTGTCTACAACAACACTAGAGGCCCAGTGCACGAAATTCGCGCACTCAGGGGGGTGTTCCCTCAGCCCGGCTTGCGCCCTCTAGCAGTCTGGGACTCCTTGCTCCTTACTGCCCTCCTGCTTGCTGCTCCTTACCACTAGGCTCGCTGCTCCTTAGCCCTGCCACAGAGGCAGGAGAGGCTCCCGCCACCCACCACTGCTGCGCTCACCAACTGTGAGCCGGCTTCTGGCTGAGCTGCACTCCCCCTGTGGGAGCACATTGACCACCAGGGGGCAGCTCCTGCGTTGAGCATCTGCCCCCTGGTGGTCAGTTTTCTTCATAGCAACTGGTCATTCCTCTGTTCAGTTGATTTGCATATTAGACTTTTATTATATAGGATACCCTTGAAATGTCTGGTAACTTGTAACTTTCCTTTTTCTGGACCCCTTGGGGCACAATTTAATGTGCCTGGACGCCAGGACAGATACCACAAATTCCTTCATTGTTATCATGCTAATTGTTTCTGCACCCACCTAAGTATGTGTCTATCATTTTATCTTTTATCCAATCCCAGGAGTTTTTCCCACCACTCTAGTCTATCACCAATGTATTTCATATAACCCACCTTCGTCCCTCCTTTGATTGCAATATATAAATACAGATGTAACCCGCCATTCTCCAGAGCATTATCTCAATTCATTGAGGTTCTGCTTCCCAGCAATTGTCGACAGATTGGCTCAGATAAACTAACAAAAATTCTTTACAGGTTTAAATGGTTGTGTTTTTTTTTTTAATGTTAACATGTCAATAAATATAACTGGATAAAATGGAGAGGACAAAAGCCTCTTAGACTAGAATAAAAAGCACAGTCACAGTGTTCTTAGGAGACACAAACCTGAAATAAAGTGACAAAAAATATTAAAAAATAAAATGTCACCCAACTGGCGTGGCTCAGCGGTTGAATGGCTCAGCAGTTGATACCAGTCAGGGCACATGCCCAGGTTGTGAGCTCAATCCCCAGTGGAGTGTGTGCAGGAGGCAGCCAATCAATGATTCTCTCTCATCATTGATGTTTCTATCTCTCTCCCTCTCCCTTCCTCTCTGAAACCAATTAATACATATGTATTTTTAAAATGTCAAAAAACAAATTCAACAGATATAAACTGAAGGAGGGCAGCAGAGATAGCAATGCAAATAACAAGATCCCAGTGGAAAAAGGCCCCAGGACACAGAGAGTTCACTTGACCAGAACAACTTCAGTGGCTATCATGGAGGCGATTCCTGCATCTGTGCTAGCGAGCACCTAGGAATGCCCTGTGTACTGCTGGGGCACATAAGCCCCTGTAAACCTCTGGAAACCAGTTTGCAGGAAGTATGAAGAATATGAAAAGTTTCTGATAATGCAAACTGTTTTTTATTTAACTTGCAATAAATTTGTGGAGGAAATGAACTTTGATCTCTAACTTACACAATGTATAAAAATTCCATATTTATTAAATTATGTTACTTAAAGTGAATTAAGGAAACTGTAAAACCATTAGGAGAATATTTTTCCAATCTTAGCTTGAGAAAGATAAGGGGCATGCTGAGGCCAGCTGCTGCTTGTTTGTGAGATTTTAGGAAAGTTGAAGAATGAGGAAAGAGAGGCCAGTTGTATGGAAAAACCACTGGAAATGGCTTGGATGAGCCTGCAAGTAGGGAGGAGTGGGGTCTAGGGAATGGGGGTTGGTGGGAATGTGAGCCAGGTTGATGGAGATTCAGATATGACTCCTGCCTGTTGGCTCTGTGGCGGGGAGGGATTAGCAAAGGAACACTGGCCTCTGCCAGCACTCTATCTGGGAGAAAGCTGCCCCTCAACCTCTTGCCCTGATTCCAGACAAATTAGTTCCTCCCTGAATGTCCCAGGTTCCTTTCAAGCTGCTATCCCAGCGCTGGAGCTCAGAGGGAGTGAGGCTCAGTAAGTCTGTGTGCCGGCCCTTTAAGAGGAACTGCCTGGGCTCCAAGCAGCTTCCGCCGCTCAGCCACAATCCCCCCCTAGTTTTTACAACCTGAACTTTCAGGGACTTCTCTTTCAGGCACTGGAACCCAGGGCTGGGGTGCTTTGTGTGGGGCTGGGACCCTTTGCTCCTCAAGGAAACCTTCACAGCCAAGGTATCCCTCCCAATTTTAAACCACCACACATGGGTGTGAGACCAGGCGTTTCCTGAGTTTCCACCCAGCATCTCTGCCCCTCCTACCAGTCTCGATGTGCTTCTTCTTTAATTCTCTAGTTGTAGGACTTCCTTCAGATAGATTTTAGGTGGTTCTGAATGATGGTTGTTCTGTATTTTAATTGTAATTCTGATGTGGTTGTGGGAGGCGGCAAGTACTGTGTTTATCTACATAGCCATCTTGTTAAGAAGCCTCCATTGAGTTTTAGAGAATGGAAGGGAACAATACCTGATTATTTAGTCAGGGGCACTGACCTCTTTTCCCTTAGATGTCAAATAAAAAATGACAGTAGCCAACACAACAATAGCCAATTGGTGTAAATGAATAAAAATTATACCATTCTTTTTGTTAGATTGGCAAAAACAGTGGTAGGCAAACTGCGGCTCCTGAGCCGCGGTTTACCGCTCTATTGACTGAGTTTGCCGACCACTGCCTTAGGGAAAAACACTTAAAAAACATTTTAATAATGTACTAATGTCTTTAACCTGAAGTCAAAACTTCTGGGTAAGGGTAATGCCTTACAGCAGTGGTCAGCAAACTCATTAGTCAACAGAGCGGCAAACCGCGGCTCCTGAGCCGCAGTTTGCGGACCACTGGGCAAAAACATATGTATATATATTTTTGGTGTGCTGAATAATTTTAGTAATTGGCTTATGTGTGCCATGAGATGAAAAAGGAAGTATGAAGAATATGAAAAGGTTGAAAATCACTGTTATTGGATAAAATGAGCACTTTACAGAAAATCACATAGAGTATGGCCCCTTTTTGTTTAAACAAACAACTAATGAAATTAAAAATAAAGATTTGAAACAAAATATTCGAGTTTTCAATGTAAATTGTAAAACAAACTTAATTGTCTGAATGCCTTAGTAATCATAATTGCTTATTAGTGAAGCTTCTTTGCAAAAGATATTTGTTTCCTCTGTGCCTCAAGATTTTATAAGAAATGTCCAAGGCAAGCAGGCAGGAAGAATTGGGCTTCTCTACGTTTCTACCGGGCAAGGAAAAAAGTTCTGGTGGAGCCAACATCAACTCCAATGCCTGTGGGGACAGCAAGGACCTAAAGGGAGCAGGACCCTTTGGGGGAGGAGCATGAGATGGGAGCCTGTGGGTCCTGGAGCATTTTCAGGGGGTAGGGGGTTAGGGCCAAGAGTGTTTATTTAAACGTTGATATCATGCATTTTTCCTTATGATGGGCTAGATTTCAAGGGAAAGCAATGTGCTGAAATGTTCCACTGCATAATGGCTATATATCCAGGTGGGGAGTGAGTGAAGATTTTACAACACTTTCATTTGATTTATTGGGACATTCATGAGCAGGATAATTAATGACAAAATTAAAATTTCTTTTTGTTTTCCATTCAGAATTATGGTTGTGTCAGCAGAAAGGATAAGATGAAGAGGGAGAGTTTAGAGTTTAAATTATCTGGCAAACTCTTTCAAATTACTGGTTTTCTTTGCTTTTCTGGATGCAAACTCTTTCTTTGCTTTTCTGTATTAGCGGTGTGTGGCAGCTAATTCAGAATTGTCACATGATTTTTTAATGAGGTTTTATGCATACTATCCTGCTAAGTTATTATTTTTCACTAAATCGTTCTCCCACAGCCTATAATCAATTAACTGAGCTCATTTTTATCTCCTCATAATTTTTGTATGTGTGGAGGAATTCATCAGTTGAGTCATTGTTTGGTGTCTTCTATTATTAGAGTATAACCATTTGGCATATGCTTGTTGACAACAGAATAAAATGCCCTAAACAAGCAAAGAATCAGTGAGTCCATATGTTTGATAAATCTGAGGAAGTAAATGGAGATTTGAAATATGGTAGCTATGTATTTAAAATGAAAAAGAAACCACAGGTACCTTTTCCCTTGCCTGTCTGCCCACTCCCAGGATACTTCTCGAGGGCGTGCCGGTACTTCTCAGTCCTTGCTCAGTCTTCTTGCCATTTTTTAGCTCCATACAATGGCTCCGAGTTTGTGATCCTTTCCAGACTGATTTTGTTTTCTCTTTGCAGCACATTGCTTTCCCTTGAACTCGGTGACGTTTCTGTTCTCTTTCCCCCCTGTTTAGACTAAAAACAGCAACAACAAAAACACCAGAGATATTTCCTGGAGTAGTGAGAGAGTTAGAGCCAGTGACAGAATTCTCATTCTGCATTCATGAGGGAAGCCTGAGAGCCAACAGGGCAGGGAGGGCTCTCGGAGAGGGAGTGTATGCTCTTGGTTGCAAACACTTAGTAGCCCGTCCTTCTCCAGGTGCCCGGATTGGGAGCTGCTGGGTTTCAGAGATGAACTAACATAGCTCTGAACTCAGGGACCTCATGGCCCAGTTAAAGGAGATTAGATGTAGGGGAGAACACGTAATGCAATGTTGTAGATGCAGTTGGGGACACAGAGGTAGGAATGCTCAGGACTTTCTGACCGTAGTGGGAAGAGGTGCAATCAGAAGTAATGCTGGGACAGAGGCCTGGAAGAAAAGTGGGAGTCACCAGGCAAGCAAAGAGAGGAAGGACATCCCAGCTGGCATGGCACATCTGGCAAGAGTGGAGTGGGAGGCTGACAGAGGCTCGTGTGCAGCTCGCGTTCTGACCTATCTTGAAGGCAATGTAGAGTCATCTAATGGCTTCAAACGACAGTCAAATGTGCATTTTAGGTCACTATGGAGAAAGGGTGGGAAATGGATTGGAGGGAATGAGACTGGAGGGCACCGATTGGGAGTCCTCTGCAGTGGTCCAGGTGAGAGGTGACGAAAGCCTAAGTCAGGTGGCTGCATCTGAATGGGGAAGGGAGCTGTCAGAGAGGAAGATCCAAGAGCAGCTGGCTCCCCATCAGCTGGGGGTGCAAGGAGAGAGGAATGAAGCACAGGTTTTAGGATCCAGTGACTGGGTGAGTATGTGGAGAGTTGTGGAAATAGGGATTCAGAGTGGAGCATGATGCACCATCGGAACATTTTTAAGCACTGTTCTGAATACGTTATACACGCTCTGTTTTATTGGTGGCAGGTTGCTATCCATTGTTGCATATGCCACCAAGAAAGAAAAATTGCTACTAGGGAAACCACGCCACGCCATGCACTGTAGGATGCGTTCCCACATCAGAGCCATTAAAATGTGGTGTGTGTGTGTGCGGGTGTGCGTGTGTGTGTGTGTGTGTGTGTGTGTGTGTGTGTGTGTAAAGGGAAGTATATCAGAATCTAGGAAACAGGATTATCTCACTTAATCCTTAAAGGTTAATTATTAGCCTTACTGAGGTTAAAACTTGCCCAAAGCCACAGAATGAATCAGGGGTGGAGCTAGAACTTAAGCCCATGGTCTAAGGTGGGTTGAGAAGTCACCTGTTCAGCTGATGCTCAGGGTGACAACAGGGCTAAAGACATGGATGTGTGAAGAAATCTGCAGCATCAGAGTGTGTTGAAATGAAGGAAGGGGTACAGAAGAGGCACTGGCATTTACTGATAAGGAGGAACTTTTGCCATCTTTCTATTTGTTTTCCATATGCTGTACAGTTTTTTGTTCTTCATTTCCCATATTACTGTCTTCCTTTGTGTTGGATTTTTGTCTTTTTGCAGTGAAGCATTTAAATTACTTTCTCGTTTCCTTTTGTGTACTGGTATATTCAATAGCTGTTTGATTTGTGCTTAACATCCTAAAGTTATAACACTCTTAATTGAATTTATACCAGCTTAACTTCAGTGATATACAAACACTGTTCCTTTATAACTGTCTTCATCTTTTTGGTTATTGATGTCACAAAATTACACCTTTATAGTTCATGTGCTCCAAAACATAAAATAATTCTTTTAAATGAGTTAGTCTCTTAAATTATATAGAAAGCAAGATTTGGAGTTACAAACCAAAATTCCAACAATATGAGATTTTATTTATTTATTCTTCAGTTGACGGGCATTTGGATTGTTTCCACTTTTTGGCTATTATGAATAATGCTGTTGTAAACATTTATGTACACGTTTTACTTGTGGACATGTTTCATTTCTCTTGTGTATGTAACTGGGAGTGGAATTATTGAATCATATGGCAACTCTATGTTCAATTATTTGAAGAACAGCTAGACTTCTTTTCAAAGTGACCACACCATTTTACATTCCCACGAGCAGTGAATGAGGGTTCTAATTTCTCCACATCCTAACCAACACTTGCTATTATCTGCCTTTTTTATTTTGGCCAAACTAATGGGTGTAAAGTGGTATCACATTGTGGTTTTGACTTGCATTTCCCTGGTGACTAATGATACTGAGCATTTTTTCATGTGTTTTTTGGTCTTTTGTATATCTTCCTTGAAGAAATATCTATTCAGGTCCTTTACCCATTTTTAAAATTGGGTGGTCTTTTTATCATTAGTCTGTAAGAGTTCTTCATATATTCTAGGTACAATTCCCTTGTCATATATATGATTTGCAAATATTTTCTCCCATTTTGTGGGTTGTCTTTTCATTGTCTTAATAGTGTTCTTTGAAGCACAAACATTTTTTACTATTTTTTATTTTTAAATATATTTTTATTAATTTCAGAGAGGAAGGGAGAGGGAAAGAGATATAGAAACATCAAAGATGAGAGAAAATAATTGATCGGCTACCTTCTGCACGCCCCCTATGGGGGATGGAGCCCATAAGCCAGGCATATGCCCTTGACTGGAATCGAACCAGGGACCCTTCAGTCTGCAGGCCGATGCTCTATCCACAGAGCCAAATGGACTAGGGCAAAGCACAAACGTTTTTAATTTTGATTAAGCTTATCTATTTTCTCCTTTGTTGTTCGTGCTTTTGGTGTCATATCTAATATCATTGCCAAATATGAGGTCAGGAAGATTCACCTCTATGTTTTCTTCTAAGAGTTGAACAGTTTCAGCTCTTACATTTAGGTGTTGATCCATATATGGTATGAGGTAAGAATCCAACTTTATTCTTTTACATATGAATGAGTTGTCTCAGCTTCATTTATTGATAGTACTATTTTTTCTCCCTTGAGGGGTCATGGCACCTTTGTTGAAAATAAATTGACTATAGACACATAGGCTTATTTCTGGACTCTTAATATTATACCATTCTATCCTTACTAATAAAAACCTAAGTAGTCATCACGCCATCACAAGATGGCTGCATGCACAGTGGGTGCACGCAGGTAGGCGGGGCTGGGCTTGACGTTGCATGTGCGGCACAGAGCCTGTCTGGGAGTCCCGCCTCCTCCCGGCTCCACGGCATGTAGAGCTGGGAGGAGGCGGGTCCCCCGGCTCTGCAAGGCGAGGCCTGCCTGGGGGTCCAGCGAGGCCTGCCTGGGGGTCCCTGGCTCTGCTCTGTGAGGCCTTCCTGGGGGTCCCAGCTCTGCATGGGGAGGCCTGCCTGGGGGTCCTGGGGGTCCTGCCTCCCAGCTCCGTGTGGTGCGAAGGCGGGAACCCCTGGCTCTGGCCTACCTCTTTGGGGCAATCCATGGAGGAGCCCCAGATGGGTGGGCAGGGCCTACCTCTTTGGGGCAATCGATCACGGGGCTCCCGCACTGTGACAGGGCATAGGCCAGGCTGGGGAGGAGAGGCCCGAATTTCGTGCATCGGGCCTCTAGTTAATTATATTCTAAATGTCTGCACTTATGCAAGTACCACATTGTTTTGATTACCATTGCTTTGTAGTAAGTTTGAAATTCTACTTTATTCTTCTTTTTCAGGAGTGTTTTGATTGTTTGGTGTCCCTTACAATTCCATCTGATTAGAAACAGCTTGTCAATTTCTGCAAAGAAGCAAGCTGGGATTCTGCACTGTATCTGTAGGACAGTTTGGAGAATATTGCTATCTTACCAATATTTAGTCTTCTGAACCATGAACGTGTGATTTTTTCCCCATTTATTTAGATCTTTTTTAATTTATTTCAACAATATTTTGTAGTTTTTCAGAATGTAATTTTGTACTTCCTTTGTTAAATTTATTCACAAGTATTTTATTCTGTTTGAAACTTTTGTGAGTAGAATTATATTAATTTCATTTTCAGATTGTTCATTGCAAGTATATAAAAATGCAAGAGACTTTTGTATATTGATCTTGTATCCTGCTACCTTGTTGAACTTGTGTATTGGGTCTAATAGCTTATTTTTTTTAGTGGTTTCCTTAGGATTTTCTATATGCAAGATCATATCATCTGTGAATAGAGACAGCTTTATTTCTTTTTTCCCAATTGGGATGCCTTTTATGTCATGTCCAATAAGGCTTGGACTTCCCCACACTAGGCTGCAAATGAAGTCAGTTCCTTTTGGGGAGAGATCAGGAGCTCTCTGTGCTCTGGTCTGCTTCTCCCCCTGGGTAAAATCTCAGAGCACTGGAGCTGAAGTGGGGACAATGGTAAGCTTCTCTCTGAGTGACACTAGGGATTAACTGTTAGACTAGGCCCCTTCATTGCAGCTTTAAGGTAATCAATACTGAACAGTGATTTTACACTCAGATTAAATATCTGTCTTTAAAGTGGAAAGTGATGCTAGATCTAATGTATACTATCCAAGGAAAGTGGAGATTGACCCATAGCTCCAGATTTTAACGACAGTGACTGGATAGTGGGTACAACTAGGAGGCCCAGGATGTTCCTAACACCCAGGCTGATTCCACCTGCCCCAAACCTTCCTGAGTGAAGCCAAATCTTAGGTAAAACGTGGACCACAGAGAAAAAGGCCATTCTCTGGCATGTGGTCGAGGGATGACAGAAATGCTTCACTCTGTCTCATGGGCAACTCTTCTGCTCAGGCCCTGGAGCCAAGCGCTCCAGGTCCTTTCAGGTGGTTCTGGGCCCCAGTTACCTCCTGTGTGTGTAGTCGTCTCTGCTGTCAGTCTGTCCCCTGGTCCTCATGATGCAGGCCACCTTCTCCAGCAGCAGGCGGTTGTCCCTGTTAATGACGGAGAGCCTCTCCTCCTCGAGCTGGGGGCAGACACAGGAGCCTCTATAAGCGCCAGCTGCATCTGTGCCATTCCTGTGCACAGATTTATCCAGAGGATCCCTCAACCCCTTTGCCTTGAGTACCCTGTGGGTTTCCCATTGCCCCCAAGCTTCAGCAATGAGTGTGATGTGTGCAGGCTCCTTGGTCTCTGAATTGGAAACCATTAGGATGGAGCCAAATCTCACATGCTTGGAGTGAAAGTAACAGAAAAGATGATATGATTCTTTGTGAAATTATGTCATTCTCTAAAATTCTGACCTGTGACAGTGATGCTACTGAGGAAATCACTTTATATTTTAAGAAAGGTATTTTATACTGCTCAGAAGAAGAAAAGATTTAAGCTCAGGGAAGTCAACAATTCTCTTGTTTTAAGTTTTTACATTGATCTGATGATTTGCTAGAAAGTGGTTACTCAGTTTTTGTTCTGCTAATTTAGGATAGTATTACTTAACAGGCACATAAAAAGCACACAGTAGTTTGCTTTGGGGGCATTATTATCAGCATAAACTATGTGATTCGTAGTTTCACTTGGTGGCTTAAGCATCAAGAAATATATATTCTGAGGTGGCCATGAAATGGCCTGGTATAAAGAAATGATGCTAATTACTTAATTACTGAATAAATTACCACTGTGAATTTCCTCCCCTCTCCCTCCCCCTTTTCCTCAAAGCATGATGGTTCAACATGAAGACTAGAGAAAGATTTCTGGTACAGTCACCCATTAGTTCCATTTGGAG
The DNA here is from genome assembly GCF_963455305.1 of Plecotus auritus. Taxonomy (NCBI): domain Eukaryota; kingdom Metazoa; phylum Chordata; class Mammalia; order Chiroptera; family Vespertilionidae; genus Plecotus; species Plecotus auritus. Next base: position 30,295,218 of record NC_137772.1, read on the forward strand.
CGTGACAAGGTTGATGGTCGCCTGGACAGCATTCTATCTTTGATAGTGACTTGTTTATTCCTCAGTAAGCCTGCCTTTTCCATTTTCCTGGGTTTTGAAGCTGACATTTTCTAGTTATCTATGATGGTAGCTGAGAGGTAAAACGGAAAGATACCTTCAGCTTCTTGAGGTTCAGGTGGAAGTGGCTGAGAAACAGCGGGGCATGGGTGTCCACGAGTGGCTGGGCATCCCGGACCTGCGGCACAGAGCGGGCGATGTGACCTCAGGCACACTTGTAGTAGATAATTAATGTGAGCTTAGACTGTGCAGCTTCTGGGTTGCTGGCACTGGGGACATACATTGAGTGGCCAAATTATTTTGATCTCTGAACGCATAATAATCTGGTCAGTCAGTGTGTGTGTGTGTGTGTGTGTGTGTGTGTGTGTGTGTGTGTATATATATATATATATATATATATATATATGTATATACATTTTAGAGGCCTGGCGCATGAATTCGTGCATTGGTGGGGTCCGGCCAGCCTGGCCAGGGGGAGGGGACATGGGTTGGTCAAACTCCTGGTCGAGGGGACAATTTGCATATTAGCCTTTTATTATATAAGATATACACTGAGTGGCCAGATTATTAGGTGTTCAGAGATCATAATAATCTGGCCACTCAGTGTATATAGATCAGTATTCTTGGCACCAAAGTTTCCAAGTCGGCTGTGGTAGAAAGTTCTCAATGAGGCTCAGGACTTGATTCAGAATCCAAAAAATATCCCCTGGAGGAACCAGGCAGCCCTAAAAAATGAGCCTATTGTGTCATTTTCAAGTAGAGAATTAAATGGGTACAGAGTGCGGTTTCATTAACCGTAGCCATCAGCTGACATTTCTGTTCTGCACTCTGTTGCCAAGACCTTTAAGACAGTGAATTATGTCCCTGTATCCACCTCACTCTAATCTCTGAGCCTCCAGCAATATTTTTAGAATGAGCGCCTTCAACATTGATTACCTGCAAAATGATCCCTGCAGAGTTTCCTATCAGAAAATGTACAAGCAAGAGAAGAAATATATGTTTTAAAACGTGATGGACTAAATGCATGAGGGCTATTTACCATTTGCAATAAAAAGGAATCCCCTCAGATTCTATACAAATACTTGCTTATAGATATCACTAACCACCGGGACCTGTTAGCTGATAACCTGAGAGTGACAGCATTGGGAAGCTCCACAGCTGAGTCTGCCGAAATGATAATGTGAGCACCATGCACTCTGGGAATCAAACCCCGGAGATGGAACGGAGCCCGTGTGTGGAGAGCCAGGAGATGGTGAAAAGACTGGATGGTGAGAGGGTTTGAATAACACACTCATTTTGGAATGCTTTTAACATTTCATTTTGTTTTATAACATGTAACATGTTTACATGGCTCCGAAGTCAAATCTGTCAAACAGCTTCTTTTTGTGGTCTGAACCCTACCATCTTCGCCCTATTCCCTATTGACAAATATTCTAACTTTACAGTGATTCCTTTTATTTCTGAAAATATACATACTAGTACATATATTACACACATTTTCATCCCCTCTTTTTTATTTTTATTTATAATTATTATTTTAATCTTTATTGTTGAAAGTATTACATAGGCCCTCCTTTCCCGCCTATTAACCTCTCCCAGCCCACTCCCATCCCTGGTCCAGATCCCCACCACTCCATTGTCTGTGTCCGTGGGTTATGCATATAAGCATACAAGTTCATTGGTTGATTTCTTCCCACCCACCCGCCCCTGCCTTCCCTCTGCATCCCCTCTTTTTTAGATATAAAGAGCACATTTTCAAACATTGTTTTTTTCAAAATACATTCTAGAGATAACTTTATAGTAATATATACAGCTGTTTTTCATCCGTTTTTATAGCTGCATAATATTTCACTGTGTGAAAGCATCCTAATTTATTCACCCAGCTCACTTTTAATGGGCATTTTGGTTAGTTCCAATTTTGCTATTACAAATAATGCTGCAATTAGAATCTTTTGCAATTTCTTCATGTATCTTTGCCAGTGTACCTCTGGAGTGGATACTTAGAAATGAGACTGCTGGGTAAAGGAAAAATGCGTGTATTATTTCATTAGACATTGCTAAATCATCCCCTAACCCCTCCCCCCCTACACACAGAGGGCTGTGCCCTTTTGCCCACCAGAGCACTGCCAACAAGTTTGGGGACTTATGCCAATCTGATAGTTAAGAAATGGCATTAGAGTATAAGTTTAATTTGCATTTCTCTATTATAAGTGAAGTTGATAATCTTTTTATAGTTTAAGAGCTATTTGCAGTTCTTTTTCTGTGAACTTTTGTTCATATCACTTGTCCATTTTCATATGGGGTTGTTTGCATTTTTCTTTTTCTTTTTAGAAGTCTTTTATACATAAGGATATTTTAATATGTTTTTTAAAATATAGTTTTGTTGATTTCAGAGAGGAAGGGAGAGGGAAAGAGAGAGATAGAAACATCAATGATGAGAGAGAATTATCAATCAGCTGCTTCCTGCACACCCCCTACTACGGATTGAGCCTGCAACCCAGGCATGTGCCCTGACCCAGTATCAAACCAGCGACTTCAAGGTTAATGGGTCAATGCTCAACCACTGAGCCACACCAGCCGGGCTATACATAAGGATGTTAACCCTTTGTGATTTAATTTGTAATTACTTTCCCCAACTTATATTTATTTTTTCATTGATTCTTTTGGATTCATCAGTTATTTAATCATTTCATCCACACATAGAAAAAAAAAAAAACAATCAGTACCTATTTTCTTGGCTAATGGATTTGTCTTGTCTATTTGTATTGGCTAATACCTCCAACACAATTTAAAAAAAAACATATAAGAGATAGTAGGCATACTTGTCTTATTTCTTACTTTATAGGGAACACTTTTAGTGTTTCCCTGTTAATTAAGATAATGGCTTAAGGATGAGATATTTATATTTTATTATATTAGACAAATACAATTTGTATTTTATTAAGGTTATTTTGATTTTATTTTAGCGTAAGTGTGTAATCAAGTGTAAGGTAGAGGCTCTGTTGAGATGCCAGGATGAGACATGTTCTGGATTCTAGAGATAGTTTTGGGCATGGTGGTCTCCTTCAAGTCTATTTTCTCCACTCTATTGCATCGAAGTCCCTTATATTCCCAGGTTTCTCAGCCAAGCAGTAAGAAACAAAATTACTTTAAAGAACTGACTTCCCCTATTCTTAATATGGAAGAATTTGTTCTAAGTAAAAAAAAAAATTTTTTAATCCTCACCTGAGGACATGCTTTGACAGAGGGAGGGGGAGGGAGGGATGAAGGGAGGGTCAGAGGGAAGGAGGGAAGGAAGGAGGAGGGAGGGAAAAAATTGATGTGAGAAAGAAACTTTGATTAGTTGCCTTCCATATACTCCCCAGCTGGGTATCAAACCCACAACCCAGGTATATGCCCTGACAGGGAATCAAACCAGCAACTTTTGGTGCACAGGACAACACTCAACTAACTGAGCCACTCTGACTGGTTTAGCCAAGCTTTAATGCCATGGAGTGTAAAAGGGTCTTGCTGGTTCTTCCCTGCTGCCTCCAGGTAGAGCAGGGTGGTTCCCACACCCACAACCCCCATTCCTCCTCACCCTCGTTCTGCTGCAAGCCCACGTTTCCTCTCACTCACTGGGGCCTTTAGCATCTGGGCCACAGTTTTGTATTCCCCTAAATGAGTTCTACACCATGGGGACAGCTGTGCCAGGTCTCCAGGCATCGTCCTCACAGGAACCACCCCTTTGGGAAGCTGTGCTTCAGTTGTCCCATTCTTCACCCACAGTCCCTTTCAGCTTTCTTAGTTGACTGTGCTCAAGAGTGACTCCTTGACCTTACATGGCTCCCAGCATCTCTCCTTGACTGGCTCCCCCTCTTTACCTCATCCCCTTCCAGGTAAGAGCTGTGGCCCTCCCTTTAACTCCTCATGCCAGGATCACTGGTTCCTTGGCCCCATGCCCTGCTGACCACGAGCTGTATGGGGGTGTGCCAGCACTCCATTGTTAGCCCCAGCAACCGTGTGTTTTGGGGACATCGTAGAACTGCATGGGTCGGTGTTATGTGAGTTTATGCTGCCCAACCACACCTGGGGCCCATGCCAACTGTCAACACACTCTCCATTCAATCGGCTCTCCACTTTCCACAATGACTCTTTTGAATCTTTCTCATCTTACAGTTTCTTAGGCACAGAGCCTGGTTACTCATTTTCACTGGGGGTGTTTATCAACCACCTCTTATCAGGGATGATTCTAGTCCCTGGGATACAAAAACAAACAACACAACACCCATAGTGTTGACATTCTTGTCTATTGTTCAAAGAGGTGATGCTAATTGGTTTATACTTGTTATTGTCATGCATACCCTTTTCTCTTTTTTAAAATATATTTTTATTGATTTCAGAAAGGAGAGGGAGAGAGATAGGAACATCAATGATGAGAGAGAATCATCGATTGGCATGTGCCCTTGACCAGAATTGAACCGCGACCTCCTGGTTCATAGGTCAACACTCAACCACTGAGCCATACTGGCCGCGCATGAATACCTTTTTCAATCTTTCCCTGGCAACAACTATGTACTAAGCGGGTACTGTGTGCTCTAGGTGCTGAGAATATCATGGTGACAGGACACAGCCACCCCCTCACAGGCTGGGGGAAACAAACAAAATAATAAATCTGTTACATCAATCATGAAGCAACATGAGACAGCAGAACAAGAGACTACAGAGCCATGTGGAGATGCACTTCTTAGGGCACAGACAAGACTTCTAGAAAGATCAGAGGTCTAGGAAGTGAGGGTGAGCCCTGGAACAGCTGGGAGAAGAGTGCTCAGTGGAACTCTCAAGGAGCACAAGGGGTTCAGGACCCAGTTGTGCATATGGGCACCTGGCCAGCCTTGCAATAAGTGCCACCTGAGCCTCCCTGAGGCCATCGTGTCACACCACAACCCAGCTGGGCAGAGCCCTGAAGGAGTAGAAAGGTTTGCCTGGGTTTCATTATCCTGCAGAAACCTTGGTTCCACTGCTTGGTGGGGGTGATCACTACAGACAATCACTGAGCAACAGTCTGTTCCAGAACATCCCCTCAGAGCATTTCTCAACCTGGATGAACACTTGTGTGGACCAACCCAGCACTGAGCAGTTGGATGGCTCCCCTGAGGTCTCATAGGCAAAAGACCACAGCAGGCCATTTGGAAACCTCATGGTGACCTTCTCAAAAGACGTCCACATTTGCATCAAATTAAATGGAAATAATAATGAATCTTCTAATGGAGATAAAAATGGCTTTTTGTCCCCACTGGAGAATGCTGATTTTTTAAAAATCTTCACCCGAGAATATGCTTATTGATTTTAGAGAGGGGGGGATGGAGAGAAACATTGATGTGAGAGAGAATATTGATCAGTTGCCTCCTGTATGCTCCCACAACCTAGGTATGTGCCATGATCAGAAATCAAACCTGCAACCTTTCAGTATATGAGACCATTCTCTAACCAACTGAGGCACACTGGCCATGGTGGAGTGTGCCGTTTTGATCTGAGAAGGTCTCTCAGATCTTTTTGTCTTAAGTTACTTTTGAGTGAATTGTGAAAAACTAAGTACTTTATAAACATATGTTTTAATTGAGATGGGTATGGTCTTAAAACATGACACATGAAAACCATGATCTATTTAATGGAATTTTTATTGTATGGCAACATATGTGACCAACTTTTAAGGAAATGTCATTTCAACCATTCCATCGCTGAAAAGAAAATTAGCTTTTGGTTTTCAGGGAAAGCCCTGGCATTTCATGGTTACTGTTTTGGGGGCCTCGCCTTGAGCCACCAGAGCCTGGCACCCACCGTTCCTACCTTTTTCCTGTGATCCTGGTAGGCTTTCTCCCATGTGCTCTGCAGGTACTCACTTCTGCAGGGAAGTGTCAGCCGGGGTGCCCTGGACATCGCAAACAGCAACACCAACCTGCTCCTGCAGAGAGAGACTGGTTCAGGCCAAGGTGCAACCCTGGAAAGGGCTGTGTTTGCTGGCTCACATGACAGTTGCCAAGGCATCTGGGCTAAGGAGAAAGGAAAGAGGACAAGAGGATCGCCTAAGCGTGCTTAACAGAGAATTGAATGCTAGTATTCTTCCACTCCAATGAATATTTTCTAAAGAGATCTTGACTGGCTTAGTGATGCCATTTGATAACCACCTCTTGCCTCCCCCATAATAGGTCAAAGAATTTCTCCTCCAACTAACTTTTCTCCTTCCCTTCCTGGCTTCTTTCTTTGCTTTCTTCTTCCTCTCTCCCCTTGTCTTTTCTTTCCCTTCTTTCTCATGTTTTCTCCTTCCTCCCTTCTTTCCACCCTTCCTTATTCCTGCTCTCCCTTATCCTATATAATAAAGAGGTAATATGCAATCATGCCGTCACACAAGATGGCTGCCTCCATGTGGTCAAAGATGGCCGCCATAAGATGGCCGGCAGGGGAGGGTACTTGTGGGTGATCAGGCCAGCAGAGGAGGGCAGTTAGGGGCAACCAGGCCTGTAAGGGAGGGAGGGCAGTTGTGGGGGAACCAGCCCTGCAAGGGAGGGCATTTAGGGGTGACTGGGCCTGCAGGGGAGGGCAGTGGGGGGGGCCAGGCCTGTAAGGGAGGACAGTTAAGGGTGACTGGACCAGCAGGGGAGGGCAGTTAGGGGTGACTGGACCAGCAGGGGAGGGCAGTTAGGGGTGACTAGGCTGGCAGGGGAGGGCAGTTGGGGACGACCAGGCCAGCAGGGGAGGGCAGTTGGGGGTTAGGCAGGGGAGGGCGGTTGGGAGCGATCAGGCCAACAGAGAAGGGCAGTTGGGGGCAATTGGGCCACAGGGGAGCAGTTAGGCATCGATCAGGCTGGCAAGGGAGTGGTTCCGGGGTGATCAGGCTGGCAGGCAGGTGAGCAGTTGGGAGCCAGCAGTCCTGGATTGTGAGAGGGATGTGCGACTGCTGGTTTAGGTAGGCCTGATTCCACAGCAATCGAGCCTAAACTGGCAGTTGGACATCCCCCGAGGGGTCCCAGATTGGAGAAGGTGCAGGCTGGGCTGAGGGACACCCCCCACCCAGTGCATGAATTTCATGCACTGGGCCTCTAGTCTTTTAGTAATTTATAATAATTTGGACAATTCCAAATACTTTTACTTGCAATTTAGGTGGCAGATCTTCATTAATTTTTTTTCAATTAATTTGAGGATTAGTTATAGAAAGTTTTAGCCATTTTAAACCCTTCCTTGCTGAGTGGCTTTTATCTGGTTGGGATGGGTTTTCTATGAGACAAGTGAAGTAAAAGTCATGCTGGCATATCTGTTGAGTCATACAGTTTTGTTGAAATCATATGCATCATTTTGGAAATGACATGATTAGAAGAATTGGTTAACAACAAAGTAGCAATATTATTTTCATTTCAGAATTCTAATCTTCATGACATTACAGTATCCATTACAGAACATGTTGTAGTGCAGAATTAGTGAATGGGAACTCATTGTTCAGTTGTATGTAAATAAAGATAAAGGGCATTTTATGAGAAATTGTGCTCCGCTTGTTAGCATGATTCAGTGCCTGTCAGTCTGAAAGAGAATTAACCAAGCTTAAATTGAATCAGACTTGGGAAAAATAAGATGTGAATGAACAGAATATGATTGTCCCTTTTTCTGCTTTAGGCAGCTGAGTTACCCTGTACTTTGCTGGTTCTGATGATCTTCAAGATTTTGGCAAAAACCTTTGTAGGCTAGTAAAGTGGTTGATATATTGACAGTTACAAAACAGTTTGAAACACTGATAAGGATTCATATACATCAAGCAATTAGTCATAAAAGTGGAAAATGGAAAAGTCTGGAGTTTAATTAATGGTAAGTGGCCATGTTAATTTCTACTAATGTTCTTTTCCTTATTCCAAGATCTAATCCATGATACCACTTTGCAATTTGTGAATTTTTTTATATTGAGCTGGGTTTGAATGTTTAATATCACACAGTTTCTACTCATACCCTGCAGAAAATAAATAACAAAGCCTATTTTTCATTTGATTATTCAGATAATAATTGTGTGTTTAGCTTCAGCCTTCATCAGTGTTTTGGCCCAACATTGACTTGAATATTGAGTTTATTAGAAATGCCCTGAAATATTACCAAGTGATAAGTATCCCGAATGTGTGAAGACCATTACATAGAACTAACTGTTGTATTGTTTATAGTATACTAGAGGCCCAGTGCATGCAATTCGTGCACAGGGGTGGGGGGAGGCGGGGGAGAGGAGTGTCCCTCAGCCCAGCCTGCACCCTCTCCAATCTGGGACCCCTTGAGGGATGTCCAACCTCCCATTTAGGCCCGATCCTACTGGGATCGGGCCTAAATGGGCCGTCGGACATCCCTTTCACAATCCAGGACTGCTGGTTCCCAACTGCTCGCCTGCCTCTGCCTGATTGCTCCTAACTGCTTCTGCCTGCCAGCCTGATCACCCCCTAAACACTCTACTGTCAGCCTGATCAATGACTAACTGCTCCCTGGCTGGCCCGATTGCCCCTAACTGCCCTCCCCTGCCAGTCTGGTCACCTCTAACTGTCCTCCCCTGCAGGCCTGGTCGCCCCAAACAGCCCTCCCCTGCTGGCCTGGTCACCCCTAACTGCCCTCCCCTGCAGGCCTGGCCCCCCCCCCCAACTCCCTTCCCTGCAGGACTGGTCCCCCCCAACTACCCTCCCCTGCAGGCCTGGGTCCCCCCACAACTGTCCTCCCCTGCAGGCCTGGTCTCCCCCACTGCCATCCTCTGCTGACTCAGTCACTCCTAATTGCCCTCCCTGCTGGCCTGATTTCCCACAACTACCCTCCCCTGCAGGCCTGGTCACCCCTAACTTCCCTCCCCTGCTGGCCTGGTCCCCCCCAAACTGCCCTCCCCTGCAGACCTAGGTCCCCCCCAACTGCCCTCCCCTGCAGGCCTGGGCCCCCCAACTGCCCTCCCCTGCAGGCCTGGGCCCCCCAACTGCCCTCCCCTGCAGGCCTGGCCCCCCCCAACTCCCTTCCCTGCAGGACTGGTCCCCCCCAACTACCCTCCCCTGCAGGCCTGGGTCCCCCCACAACTGTCCTCCCCTGCAGGCCTGGTCCCCCCACAACTGCCCTCCCCTGCTGGCCTGGTCTCCCCCACTGCCATCCTCTGCTGACTCAGTCACTCCTAATTGCCCTCCCTGCTGGCCTGATTTCCCACAACTACCCTCCCCTGCAGGCCTGGTCACCCCTAACTTCCCTCCCCTGCTGGCCTGGTCCCCCCCAAACTGCCCTCCCCTGCAGACCTAGGTCCCCCCCAACTGCCCTCCCCTGCAGACCTAGGTCCCCTCCAACTGCCCTCCCCTGCAGGCCTGGGCCCCCCAACTGCCCTCCCCTGCAGGCCTGGTCCCACCACAACTGCCCTACCCTGCTGTCTTGGTCCCCCTCAACTGCCCTCCCCTGCAAGCCTGGGTCCCCCTCAACTGTCCTCCATTGCAGGCCTGGTCCCCCCCAACTGCCCTCCCTTGCTGGCCTGGTCTCCCCCAACTGCCCTCCTCTGCCAGCCTGGTCACCCCCAACTGCCCACAACTACCCTCCCCTGCCAGCCATCTTGTGGTGGCCATCTTGTGTCCACATGGGGGCAGCCATCTTTGACCACATGGGGGCAGCCATCTTGTGTCTTGGAGTGATGGTCATTTTGCATATTACTCTTTTATTAGATAGGATGGTACAAAGTCTTTGTGATATACTATATATCCATTAAATCCTTAATATTGATAATTCTTTCTGTGTGTCCCATGACTATAACTTTATGTTTAAGCTTCGGTTTTTATGTTCCTCTACCCTTCCACAAGAGCAATGAGATCAAAACAAAGCAACAGACTTCATTCTTATTCCTCAGAACATTAGAGAGAGAGAGAGAGAGAGATCAGTTGCCTTTCATATGTGCCCCAACCAGGGACTGAACCCAAAACACAGGTATGACCTGGAATCCAACTGCCAACCTTTGGGTGCACAGGACTATGCTCAACCAACTGAGCCACTCTGGCATGGGCTGAAGCAATGCAGTTTTAAGGTAAAAATCATGACAGGGATGTCCCTGTGACCTTCACGAGGTGCTTTTAGTATAAATTGGATATATCCATTGGGTGTTTGATTATAATGAAGCATCCATCATATATAAAAACTGCTGTTTGAAATTTTAATCCTGCTATTTTGGCTTCTGTAAACACTTGCTTGCTTAAATAATAAGGAAAATAAGACTACTCCCATTCCAGAGAGGCCATAAACTATGTCCCAGACAGAGTTGTCAGTGCTGGCACCAGGCCAGGCCTTGAGATATGGTCTCATAGCCCCTTCCCAGCATGCAGGCCTTCTTTTTCTCAGAAGAGAAATTCCAAATTTGTGAGACAAAGAGCTAGAAAAAGTATAAATAGAAAAAGTTTCCTCCATGTTGGGGGGCTCAGAATTTGAAAGACACATTTTTCTCTGGGCTTGCGCATAACTATAATAAAATGTAACTCCCTTTTCTCTAAGCGTTGCTTGGTTTTTCTCTGGTCTTCTGTAACAATAAGGAGTTCTAGTTGCCAGTAATTAGTAATATTGATGTTAACTGTAATCTTAGTTATGCAACCACTTCTCAAGAATGTTAGTCCTGAAAAGATTCAATGAGGTCTATTAATCCTATGAGAGAGGAAAAGTTTAGTACACAAACAACGAATTTTAGTGTTATTTACTTACCACTAGTGAAGAGCTGCGCCTACGATGTCCACTGTGGGACACCTGTGCATATTAACACGATGGGATGTAGTGCAACCGATACCATTACAATCGGAAAGATTGTAAACCCAATAAAGCAAGTACCAAATTGTTCCTCCTATAATATGTAAGAATCAAGTGTGTTCACAGAGCCTAGAAGACATCCTAGGAAAGTTAATTTGTTATAGGTGGAGATAAAAAGATTTTTAATTTTGAAAGTGGATTTTATCATATTTGTGTGGTTAATTTTAAAAAAAATCTATTTATTTGATGTGCAAATTAGGCCTCGATCACACCATTTGCAGCCCACCCTTTTCTCCCTGATGACACTTTTCTTATCCAATGAGCTTTGAGAATTCAACTAATACATAATACTGCCCCCCCCCCCCGCCCCCTCCAATCCCCACTTACCCCTTCACAAGACAGAGTCTCTTTCAAAGCAAACAAGAATCTCCTTGGCTTCTGATGTCTAAACAGTGCATTCCTGGGTCCTCACATTTTCTGGTCATGTGGTCAGTGAATGCGTCTTTGCTTAATCAACCCCACACTATTTTCATGGCCTCTGACTGTCTTAGGTCATGTGCAGAGGGGAGCCCACATATTAGGGAAGCACTGAACACTGTGACCATTTCAGGGCCATAAAGTATTCCCTGAAAGAATGTCTAAGGGCACTAGTCCTTTTTCCCTCCTCCTCTCCCAAGCCGGCCTGAGTGAAGAGCTGATTTGAATTTTCAGTCTGCTTTTACTGGGAAACCTGGGCAAAGCTGACCCCTCTGGCAGTCTTGCCAAGCGCTCCCAGCTCCCCGCGTAGAGAAGCAGAGGCACAGGACCCACCATGATCTTTCCCAGGGTCTCTACCCAATTTACTTTTTACTCTGCCTATAGAAGGCAGTGAGACTTTCAGAGCTTCTGTGCTCTTTTAAAGGAGCTATTTTTTTTTTTGTCACTAGTTATTGGTCCTCAAGTCTGGCCTTCCGTGAAGCTCAAGCCATCAGCACAGGGAGGGTGGCTCCCTGGGGGTGAGGGGGCGGGGAAGCGGGTACTGGCTGGATCAGAGGAGTCCGAAGGGCAGCCAGTCCCTGGAGGAGAACCCACAGGTCCTGCCTGCCAGGAAGGCTGCTGGGAGCCGCCTTTGATTGCACACTGGTATGGACACCATCTCAATAGCTCTTGAAGTCTGGTCTCTGCAGGGGGCACAAACTATACAGGATGTGTGTGTGTTCTGAGCCGTGGGGGAGGTGGGGAGGGGGGGTGTCTGGGAGACACTCCAGATGCCCGTGAGCACTTTGGAACTGGTGAGGGAACAGGGCCCCAGGCTCTCAACCCCACCGTCTTTGCTGTCATTTAATGCGGATGTAACTGAAAAATAAATAAACCATTTTCTCCATCATACAAACAAGGAAGCAGTTCATGAGTATTTTTGGCAGCATGGCCTTCCCTTCAAGAAAAAGGAGAAAATGAAACTGAAAAACAAACTATACTCTCTCCTCCATTGTAGAAGGAAAACGAAATGTGTGAAGAGAATAATATTCACCCGAACAGTGAGTGATGAAGCACCTTGACCTCTAGTGGGAGAGCAGTTCTGGACAAGGAATTGCTACCATGGTCTTGTGTCTCGCCAAGACTCCTGACTGTGGGGTGCTGCTCTCCTGACACATTTTTAAGTGACCAGGAGGAGGCTGTGAATGGGAAGCTTCATCTCAGTCCAGCTCGATGACTGTGGAGCCTTCTCTCTGGCAAAGCTAGTCACGGTAGCTCCTCAGCCTGTACCATCTTAAAATGCCCCATGCCCACCACAACCTCCTCCCCTCTTCTCCTTCTCCTCCTTCCCCAGAATTGCCTATCACAATTCCCATTACAGACAGTGATTTCCACTTGGTGCTATGGGTGGAAAACAATCTCCCCACCCCTTCCCATGCTTTACTAAGAGTGCTTATTGCCTAATTGGAAGAACTTCAAGCAAGGCAACTAGAAAAAATGGCCTAATTCAGGGTTTCTTAAGCTAAGCACCATTGACATTTTGGGTCTTTGTGGCTGAATAATTCTCAATGCCAGCAGAAACCTCTCCCTCCCAGAGTGACACCAAAAATGTCTCCAGATGTTGCCAGCTGTACCCTAAGGAGAGCTGGAAGGGGGTGGGGGGAGGGAGTACAGCTATCAACATCTGGAGACATTTTTGGTGTCAGTTGCAAACCATTAATAGGTCTAATCTGTGAAACTTCAGTCTCGGTAACTAGGTTAATTTTGAGGGAGATTTGTGAGGTCAGAACAGATAGTTGTCTTTCATGTGTGATAACAGGGAGACTGTTATTTATTGTTATTAAGTCCAGGCAGGCAGGAAGCACAGATTGGCCTAAAGAGTCTGTATCCATGAGAAAGGCAGTTAGGTGAAAGGCTGTCTGCCCTTCGGAAGGGTCTGCGCATGTGAAGGGACCATGAGGATGGGCGGGGTTAAGGAAAATGGAGAACCTGGGGTGTAAGCCAGGAAGCTGGTGGACAGTTGTGTGGTATGCAGTGTAATTTCTCCCCACAACTATCAAGACCCCAGTAAAGTTACTAAGCTCTCAAAACCAAATTGTAAGTGGGTTTCCTTGTGGGAAATTACAGTGTGTGCCCGCTAGTTCAAGACCAACCTGAGGAAGCACATATGGACCTGCAGCAGAGATGAGAGGCCCTGGAGGTAGGAAGATTGGAAGGTCACAGGAATCATGGAAAGGGTAATAACTTGCACAAACTGGGCCAAGTTTACCAAAACTGATGAGAAAGATAGATCAGGAACCCAAATAATAAGTAATTTTCTTCTTGGCCTCAGCATCCTTTCTATCAGTAGGTTATGTATGAAAGCAGTGTGTGCTATGGAGTGCACACACCTCTGATGGCAGTTAGGACTTTTTTGTTTTTTTGTTAATCCTCACCTGAGGATATTTTTCTATTGATTTTTATTTTAAAAAATATATTTTATTGATTTTTCACAGAGAGGAAGGGAGAGGGATAGAGAGTTAGAAACATCGATGAGAGAGAAACATTGATCAGCTGCCTCCTGCACACCCCCTACTGGGGATGTGCCTGCAGCCAAAGTACATGCCCTTGACCGGAATCGAACCTGGGACCCTTCAGTCCGCAGGCCGATGCTCTATCCACTGAGCCAAACCAGTTAGGGCCCATTGATTTTTAGAGAGAGTGGAATGGAGGGGGAGAGACAGAAAGAGAGCAACATTGATGTGAGAGAGACATGGGCCCTGGGCTGTGGATTGAGCCTGCAGCCCAGGTGCACATCCTTGACTGGGATCGAACCCCAGACCTTATAGTCTCTGGGCTGACACTCTATCCACTGAGCCAAACCAGCTAGGGCAAGAACTTTTGTTCTAGAAGCAAGGCAAGTGGCAGAAGCCCTAGGCTAGGTGTCCCCAGTCCCAAGATTATTGGGATACTAGAGGCCTGTTGCAGGAAGATTCCTGCAATAGGGCTTCCTGCGTCGGTCTGCTTCCCTCCCTTCTCCGCAGCCCCGCCTGCTTGCTTCTCCGCAGCTTCGCTCCCTTCTGCAATGCTTGGCTTCCTTCTATGCTGTCTTCAGTCTTTGCTCTACTCCTGGATATGCAAATTAACCACCATCTTGGTTGGATTAATTTGCATACTCACTCCTGATTGGCTGGTGGGCGTGGCTGGTGGGCATGGCTTGTGGGTGTAGCGGAGGTATGGTCAATTTGCATATTACTCTTTTATTAGATAGATAGGCTTCGTAACTTCTGTTCTTATGCCTTCCCCAAATCTATGGCAAGGTCTCATCATCTCTGTTCTCTTTCAATTACATTCTTATTATAAAATAAAGGCCTGGTGCATGAAAATTCATGCACTGGAGGTGGGGTCCCTCAGCCCGGCCTGCCCCCTCTCACAGTCTGGGAGCTTTCAGGGGTGGGAGGCAACCTGGTGATCAGGGGAAGGCGATGCCCCCATCACACCTCTGCTTCTGCCACTGCTGGCAGTGCAAGCCTTGGTCGGCCCTGGTTACCTGAGCTTTGGGTGGCCCTGGGAGGCTGGGAAGCCACCATCTGAGGCTTGCCTGTGCCTCGGGAGTCGGCTGGGCAGCCACCATCCAAGGCTTGCCTGCGCCTCAGGATGGCCCTGGGCAGCTAGGGGGCTGAGGGGACTGGGGGACTCCGGAGGCAGGTGCGTGGAGTGGCCAGACCTACCTGGAGGCGGGCCTGGCTGTGCTGCGTGCCCGCTGCCCCGGCAGGGCTGAGAGGACTGGACGCTGCCATCTTGTGGCTGTGGGTGCCACCATCTTTGAGGGCATGGCAGTCAATTAGCATATTCCCTTTTTATTGGCTGTGGGCACCACCATATTTGTGAGGGTGTGATGGTCAATTAGCATATTCCCTCTTTATTAGTTGCAGATACCTTTTGGGGTGTTTGTCCAGCTCCCATGCTCCACCAACTTTCTAGACCTTCCCCTAGCTGCCATGTTCTTACCATATGATGCCCTCAGCCCTGCCCTTGGCCTGGGCCCCAGCTGATTGGATCAATAAAATGATCTCTTTAGAAATTGGAATTAGCGTTTGAATTCAGTTAGTCTGTCTGGGCATGTGCTGGCACTGAGACACCCACACATTTTTGGGAGATGAGAGAGTGATTTTCTTTTCTTTTTTTTTAAAATTTAATAAATCTTTATTGTTCAGATTATTACAATTGTTTCTCCTTTTTCCCCCCATAGCTCCCCTCCACCCGGTTCCCACCCCACCGTCTGCCCTTACCTCCCCCAACACTGTCCTCATCCATAGGTGTATGATTTTTGTCCAGTCTTTTCATGCACCCCCCATACCCTTTTCCCCCTAAGAATTATCAGTCCACTCCCTTTCTATGCCCCTGATTCTATTATATTCACCAGTTTATTCTGTTCCTCAGATTTTTTATTCACTTGATTTTTAGGTTCACTTGTTGATAGATATGTATTTGTTGTTCATAATTTTTATCTTTACTTTTTTCTTCTTCCTCTTCTTAAAGAATACCTTTCAGCATTTCATATAATACTGGTTTGGTGGTGATGAACTCCTTTAGCTTTTTCTTATCTGTGAAGCTCTTTATCTGACCTTCCATTCTGAATAATAGCTTTGCTGGGTAGAGTAGTCTTGGTTGTAGGTTCTTGCTATTCATCACTTTGAATATTTCTTGCCACTCCCGTCTGGCCTGCATAGTTTCTGTTGAGAAATCAGCTGACAATCGTATGGGTGCTCCCTTGTAGGTAACTGTTTTTCTCTTGCTGCTTTTAATATTCTCTCTTTGTCTTTTGCTCTTGGCATTTTAATTATGATGTGTTTTGGTGTGGTCCTCTTTGGATTCCTTTTGTTTGGGGTTCTGTGCGCTTCCTGGACTTGTAAGTCTATTTCTTTCACCGGGTGGGGGAAGTTTTCTGTCATTATTTCTTCCAATAGGTTTTCAGTATCTTGCACTCTCTCTTCTTCTGGCACCCCCATAATTCTGATATTGGTATGCTTGAAGTTGTCCCAGAGGCTTCTTATACTATCTTCAACTTTTTGGATTCTTTTTTCTTTTTTTTTTTTGCTTTTCCGGTTGAGTGTTTTTTGCTTCTTTGTATTTCAAATCTTTGACTTGATTCTTGCGTTCCTCTAGTCTGCTGTTGGATCTCTGTATAATATTTTTTATTTCAGTCAGTGTATGTTTAATTTCTAGTTGGTCCTTTTTCATATCTTTGAGAGTCTCGTTATATTTATCGGCCTTTTCTAGGATATTCTTGAAAAGCCTTATAACGGTGGTTTTGAATTCTATATCCAGTCGTTTGTTTTCCTCCATTTCTTTCATTTGTGATCTGTTTCTTCGTCTCCCCATTTTTCACTGCTTCCTTGAGTTGGTAGGGTAGCTTTGTGTGCTAGGTTTCCTATATGGCCCAGTGGGTCGGCCTCCCCAGTTAACCTGAAGTGGACACTCTTGGTGCACCCCTTTGTGGACTGTGTGTACAGCCTTGTTGTAGTTAAGTCTTGATTGTTGTTGGTATCACTGGGAGGAATTGACCTGCAGGCCAGTTGGCTGTGAGGATCAGCTGTGTCTACACTGGGAGTTTTTTGGTGCTAGAGACAGCCTTATAGGATTAGCCTTGCCAGATTGCAAAGGCCTCTGTGCTCAGCTTGGAAGGGGCAGAGTTTCAGGGCGGAGCAGACAGTCTTGGCTTCCCGTCAGCCCTGCCCTTGCTCGCGAGTCTCCAGACCTCTGCCTTCTGTGGTTCCCGAGTTTCTGCCTTACAGTCCAGATTTCTCCCGTAAGAGCGTGGGTCCCCAGGGGCTCACCCGGAACTGCGGTTCAGTGCAGTCAGAAGCCTCTGACTCCCCTCTGCCAGGGACAGCCTGTGGTAACCTCCGCAGTCAGTCCTTGTGTGCACTCGTGCCTCCAGACCCCTGCCGCCGCAGCTCCCCTGAGTCTCCGAGTTTCTGAGTCTCGTGTGCCTTTCTCTCCACCCGACAGTCCAAACTCCCCCTGTATGAGCCTGGGTCCACAGGGTTTCGCCCGGAACTGAGGTTCAGTGCAGTCGGAACTGGGGTTCAGTGGTCGGGGGCTTCCTTCCCCCTCCCGCCAGAGAAAGCCAGCCAGGCACTCCGCTGCCCTTCCTCTCTGTGCACGCGTGTCGCTGTACCTCAGCTCTTTGCCGCTCCTTCTCCGTGAGCTTTCCTCTTTCCTTCTAGTTGTAGAGTTTCCACTCAGCCAGCTTTCCTGTGGTTCTGGATGGTGTCCGTTCTGTCTTTTAGTTGTAGTTTTGTAATTGTTGTGCGGGGCAGCAGTTTAGGTGCTTACCTATGTCGCCATCTTGGTTTCTCCCGATTTTCTTTTTTTTAATCCTCACCTGAGGATATATTTTTCTTTCGGTTGATTTCCAGAGAGAGTGGAAGGGAGGGAGAAGGGGGAGAGAAAGAGAGAGAAACATCAACATGAGAGAGACACTTCGATTGGTTGCCTCCTGCACTTGTCCATACCAGGACTGGGGACCTGCAACTTGACAGGGAATCAAACCAATGACCCTTTGGCCCAAGGACCAATGCTCTAACTACAGAGCAAAACCTGCCAGGGAAAGGGAGTCATTTTCATCCAGTCAACACAGAAGCAGGGAGAAACAACCTTCAGAATAGAGAAGACTGAAAGATGTGAAGAAGAGGGCAGAGAAGGGGCTCCTGCTGGAGCACAAGTTTAGATCTGTAAGAAGTCTAGTTTCCTTTGGTTTTGTGACAGACTCTAGAATCTTTTGATAAATTCCTCTTCTGTCTTGAGCTGTCTAGAGTAGACAGAGACCAACCTAGAGAATCTAAGACCATAAGGTAATTCCTGTTTCTAACTATTTTTATTTTTATTTTTAATCCTCACCCAAGGATATTTTTCCATGAGAGGGAAAGACAGAGAGAAATATCGATGTTAGAGAAACACATTGATTAGTTGCCTCCTGCACACTTCCCAACCAGGACCTGTAACCAAGGTATGTTCCCTTGACTGGAATCAAATCCAGGACCCTTCGGTCTGCAGGCCGATGCTCTATCCACTGAGCCAAACCGGCTAGGGCTCTACCTAGTTTTATGCATTGGTGATAGTTGTCTTACCAGGAAAATATAGAGAGGTGACCCAGCTTCCCCAATAGAAAAATCTCAGATTTCTAGTTGACTGGCCTTTTTTATTTTATTTCACCCCTAGAAAAACTAAGAACTATTTGCAAGATCTTTAGGTTCATATTGCTTCTTGAAGAATTTAAAAAATATATATTTTTATTGATTTTAGAGATGAAGAAAGAGGGAGAGGAAGAGAGAAACATCAATGATGAGAAAGAATCATTGATTGACTGCCTCCTGCATGCGCCCCACTGGGGATTGGGCCCGCAACTCAGGCATGTGCCCTGACCAAAAATCAAACCATAACCTCCTGGTTTATAGATTGACACAGCCACTGAGCCATACGGACTGGGCTTGAATTTTTAAGTGCATTGAAATTTCTTGAACAAGGGTGCTCTGTTAGCCCTTGCTAACTGAACAGTCATCACTTAGTTAAAATCTGAAAAATATAGTGAGTCCCTCAGATAGAAACCCAATTATATTGGTTTATAGTTATGTAGTTATATTGGCTTAAATAGTTATGTTTATTTTAAAAATAGGACACTAGTCTCCCTTTGAAGACCTTTTACACTCTTCCCTACTAAATATCACTTCAATAATGGTCAGTTGATGAGTTCTTAAAGCTTATTCCTCTCAGGATAAAGTTCAATTTTAAATGTTAGAAAAGCATTTTGTAGTCATGTTATCCTTGGGCCAGAGATAATCTCGGGCTACTTAATTAAAAAAAAAAAAAAAAAATAGAAGTGTTTGCCCAGCTAGCATGGCTCGATAGTTGAGCGTTGACCTATGAACCAGGAGGTCACAATTCAATTCCCGGTTGGGGCACATGCCCCGGGTTGCAGGCTTGATCCCCAGTGTGGGATGTGTGGGAGGCAGCCGATCAATGATTCTCTCTCATCATTGATGTTTATGTCACTCCCTCTTTCTTCCTCTCTGGAATCAATTAAAAATATATATTTTAAATAGAAGTGATTATTGTCAAAACAGTACCCAGATCCGATAAATAGTAATGATTGTTTCAACCTTACAAGGCAGTCGCAACATGGGTGGAGCCAGAGCTGGAAATCAAGTGTTCTGATTCGTGGCCCAGTGACATCTCCCTTTGATTAGACCTTTCTTTGTGTTTGAGATGTCTTAATGAAATAGGCCTGAGGTGTTTTGGTGGTGGTAATTTGCCTCCTTCTGTAGACAACAGGATACATATTTTGGTTTCAAGGACATAAAAGTTAGAAGGTTCGACCAGATCTTTAGTTGAGAACAAGCTGTTGCTTTCCTTAAAGTAATAAGATTACAGGCAAAGGGTTTTAATTTCTGAGTCACTAACACATTGGGCCTGGGAAGGTGAGGGAAGGGACAGGGCTGGCCCCGGGCTATGATGTCCTTCGTTCCTTCCTCTGATTCATCGGTTGCCATGAACTGTTTCTACCTCTGTGTGAGCTTCCTGACAACTAACACTCACTGGACTCTTTCCAATCAGGTTCCTGGCCTCTAGTCTTTACAGACACCATACTGATGAAGATTTCTAAAATCTTACTTGATCACTGCCAAACTCAAAGATTCCTATTCCCACCCCATCCTCACCCCCTCCTTGCTTTTTTCTAACTCTGAAGGCTCCCCAGCCCACTCTTGCACACAGGCATCTCTGCAGGGAAAAGGCGGGTTTAACCCCGAAACTAGAGGAGCTTCAGTTCAGAGCCTCCACTGGCACAGGCCCCAAGGCTGGGGAAGACCCTAGTCAATTTTTCTTTGTAATTACAATTTCTTATCTTTTTGATCTTTAAGAAGATAACCTGCTACAGGATACCATTTACACAAGAGCATGACTAAAGATAGCAACTCACCCTCTATTCTAAGCATGCCCCAAGCTCTTAGAAGTGTAATAGGCCTAATTTTCATTTCTGTCTTTTAAGAAGGCCCTGAGAATACTATTCTTTACAGAGACCACACTGATGAAGTTTTCTAAAATCTTACTTGATCACTGCCAAACTCAAAGATGTAGGGGGATGTCTTAAAGTGGCCGAATGCCCTGGAAGTTTGGGCACTGTCCTAAACTTGAGCTGAATATGATGGAGTGGGCTGCTGAGTGCATTGAGCACACACGGCCTCCTTCCTCCGTAGGTCCCACTGGATTGGCGGAAAAACAGGCAAGGAGAATTAACCTGTAATGGCAAAGAGAATGGAACATAGGATGACAAATGATCTCTGAAGTTGGAAAGGGGATGGAAGGTGTGGGTGTGTGGGAAGGGCAGACGAGGGTGACAGTGAAGGCTGGTGTCATCTTGCTGAAGGAATTCTAGAGAGACACTGAGATGTGGGGTGTAACTGTAACTGGGGTGTAATTGTGAACAAGCTTCCAGCAACTGCCCCCACCCCCTACACACACATAGCGGACAGGTTCCCAGCAGGCAGACACCAGAGGGCGCTTCTTCAAACACCTTGTATCAATAGCCTGGGTTGGGCTACAGCTTCTAGCATGGGTCTGAGGCCCCAGAGTAAAACCTTCCCTATTTGGGCTTGGGATGAGATGTGTCAAGGTATATTTATCCATCCTAAATAAAGCACAGCCAACAAACCCCATCTGTGGACACAGGATCCGCAGCTTCCCTTTCCATTCAGAGGAGCCCATGGCAAAGCCACAATAACTCATCAGAATGAACCATGGATTCTTAACATTCTCAGACTTCCAAGTATCCCCAGACTTTCAGAAGAAAATCAATAACATAGGGAGGAAACACCTAAGTTAGAAAACAAACACAAAAATAAATTGAAAGTCTAATTATTGTCCTCAGAAAGATTCAAGAAACTATTGCATACCCATAAGTTAAGAACAGGAAGATATTTACAAACAGGCAAAGAACAAGAAAGATATTAAAAATGTGATTGCTGAACTTAAACTCCCACAGGATAGATGGAGGCTGGAGCCAAATGTATCTTTAGAACCAAACGCCAAAAAATGGAGCACTACACAAGGAGAGAGAAGAGACGTAGGTAATCAGCTGGGGAGTAAAATGTCGGACCACTATGAGTTCTAGAGAAAAAAGAAGGATGAGTAACCACTAAGACATAACAAGAGAATTTCCCAGAACGGAAGACGTGACTCATGAGACAATCCCATCGAGGGCTGAGGCTGTCGGGTGTAGTGAGCACATGGAGACCCGCTGGAGGGACTGAGAACATCTGAATGAGGAGCCATCTGAAAGCTCCAGGAAGAAAAAGCTAGGTCACCTGCGAGCATCTAGAACCAGACCATTCCAGACCTGTCAGCATCATTTTAGAAGACACTGGAGCACGTGAGACTTCACATGTAGAAGGGCACGGTGAGAATGACATTTCCTCCCTTCTCTTTTGGGAAAAAAAAAATAAAGGAAAAAAAGAAGAAAAAGAAAGAGAAACACACTGTAGCTCCAACGAAACAGGAGACAGCGTGAGTCTCAACTGCAATAGACGGGAAGGTGGTGCACAGGACCACCAGCAGGATGACCCTAAGAGGCTGTAGGTCACAAGCCTTCAGAGTAAGTGTCACATCCTCAGAGGCAAACAGTGTGGGCCTCAAGCCTTGCTTGACATGAAGGAGGAGAAATAGAGCCACTGGACAAGACATACCTGCAGGAAGCAGCGTGTTGCCTGCACTGCTCATGAGGGCTGGGGGGCAATCACTCATGCCCACCCTGGTCTTGAGAGGAGTTGTGTCAGCAGGACCGGGCCCTAGCTCCCCATGGAACTTCCTATAATTAGCTGACCAGGAGCACTCACCACACTTGAAGATGAGTCATAATCAGAAAGAAGCCAGCAAAGGATTTATACAAAGATAAAGCAAGAATGAAAAGTATAGAACAAAGGGAAAGGAATGAGTAAAATACACTGTAGAAGAAGCAGAAGACTGTGACATGAAGGGAATGAAAACCGTGACCAAACATCTCCTGTAACAAAAATGTCGCCCTTCCAAACTAAGAAACACATACATAGTCAATGAAAGAACACAGTAATTTTTTTAAAGGAGAAGCAATTATAATTAAAACTATAACATGAAATATGATGACAAACTAAGACCAAATTGTCATTCCTATAGATGAGTGTCCATAAATAAGCTCAACTCACCTATTAAAATAAAAACCAGGCTGAAGCACAAAGGAGAACCCAGCTTTATGCTATGTAACATGCCTAAAACAGAGGTATATGGAGGGCTCACAATGAAAAGACGGGCAAAGCCATGCCAGGCAAATGATCCTCACAAAATATCAACATGTGGTGCATATTATTTTTTAACTAGACAGGATAAATCATCAAAAACAGTTACAAAAATATCTCAGAAAAAGGACTCATGGTAGTGGGGGAAGTGCTGGTAAAGAGAGAAATCAATGAACAAATTAGAAAGCCCAGAAATACACTCAAGCTTACTCAGGAATCCTAATAATAAAAGCCCAGGGTTGTAACTTGTAACCACCGATCACCACCAAAGGCTGACCAACCGGAAATCAGTGCTGGTTGCCGTGGCGACCATCACAGGTCGAACAGGCCAGGCTGAGCCACCCCGCGATCACCGGGCTAAGAGCCCAGGCCAAGCCTGGCCAAGTTGCCCCGCAACCCCAGGCCAAGAAGCCGCTCTGCTGACCAACCTGTGCTAGGGACCTCTTCGGGCGCATGGTGCCGAGTCCGGGGCCTCTAGCCTGCAGCCACGGGAAGTCTCCCTCTCCCCAGAGTTAGGAGCACCAGCCCAGGTCTACCCAGTGGCCTGGTCCTGACTGCAGGGGTGAGTTCCTGCAGGCTGGGGTTTGATTCCCACGCATTAGCAGTAGGAGACCAGTGCCTTTGTTATTGCTGTGTGTCCGGATTTTAATTGGACAAATGCCTGGCGTCCCGGGCACCAGCTTAGCAAAATCTTATTTTATTTAATTTATTTATTTTTTAATAAATGTTTATTGTTCAGATTATTACAATTGTTTCTTTTTTCCCCCCATAGCTCCCCTCCACTCGGTTCCCACCCCACCGTCTGCCCTTACCCCGCCACCCCCCCCCCCGCCACTGTCCTCATCCATAGGTGTACGATTTTTGTCCAGTCTTTTCCTGCATCCCCCATACCCCTTTCCCCCTGAGAATTATCAGTCCACTCCCTTTCTATGCCCCTGATTCTATTATATTCACCAGTTTATTCTGTTCATCAGATTTTTTATTCACTTGATTTTTTGATTCACTTTTTGATATATATTTGTTGTTCATAATTTTTATCTTTATCTTTTTCTTCTTCTCCCTCTTCTTAAAGAATACCTTTCAGCATTTCATATAATACTGGTTTGGCAGTGATGAACTCCTTTAGCTTTTTCTTGACTGTGAAGCTCTTTATCTGACCTTCAATTCTGAATGATAGCTTTGCTGGGTAGAGTAGTCTTGGTTGTAGGTTCTTGCTATTCATCACTTTGAATATTTCTTGCCACTCCCTTCTGGCCTGCATAGTTTCTGTTGAGAAATCAGCTGACAATTGTATGGGTGCTCCCTTGTAGGTAACTAACTGTTTTTCTCTTGCTGCTTTTAATATTCTCTCTTTGTCTTTTGCTCTTGGCATTTTAATTATGATGTGTCTTGGTGTGGTCCTCTTTGGATTCCTTTTGTTTGGGGTTCTCTGCACTTCCTGGACTTGTAAGTCTATTTCTTTCACCAGGTGGGGGAAGTTTTCTGTCATTATTTCTTCAAATAGATTTTCAGTATCTTGCTCTCTGTCTTCTTATGGCACCCCCATAATTCTGATGTTGGTACACTTGAAGTTGTCCCAGAGACTCCTTACATTATCTTCATATTTTTAGATTCTTTTTTCTTTTTGCTTTTCTGGTTGGGTGTTTTTTGCTTCTTTGTATTTCAAATCATTGACTTGATTCTTGTGACCCTCTAGTCTGCTGTTGGATCTCTGTATATTATTCTTTATTTCAGTCAGTGTATGTTTAATTTCTAGTTGGTCTTTTTTCATATCCTCGAGGGTCTCACTAAATTTATCAGCCTTTTCTAGAAAATTCTTAAAAAACCTTATAACCATGGTCTTGAACTCTATATCCAGTAGTTTGCTTTCCTCCATTTCTTTCATTTGTGACCTGTTTCTTTGTCTCCACATTTTGGCTGCTTCCCTGAGTTGATAGAGTGGCTTTGTGTGCTGTGTGTCCTATAGGGCCCAGTGGCTTAGCCTCCCCAGTTACCTGAGGTGGACACTCTTGGTGCACCCCTTTGTGGGCTGTGTGCACAGTTTTGTTGTAGTTAAGTCTTGATTGTTGTTGGTATCACTGGGAGGAATTGACCTCCAGGCCAATTGGCTGTGAGGATCAGCTGTGTCTACAATGGGAGAACTTCTGTGCTAGAGACACCCTTATGAGGCAAGACTTGCTTCAGTGGGGCTTTGGTGCTCACTGAGTCTGCCCCCTGAGTATGTCCCTTATGGATCTGAGGAGTTGTAATCTGGATGGTCCTACTCTGACCCCTGGGTACACTGGCTCTTGGATCTCCAAGGAGGTGCTAATTTAGCCTCTGCCTGAGGCCACCCAGCAGGAGCTATGGAGAGATCTGAAGATTCCTCTTCTTTGTTTGGGTTTTGGAGGTGCCCAGATGAGGCTCAGCTGTGAAGCAACGCAAGCTGCTGTGGGGCCTTGGGCCTTCTTTTGGATGTTCTGGGTTTCACTGACTCAGCTGCAGTTTGTTAGGTAAGTTTAGATTTCAAAGGACCAGGCCATTCATATGCAAAAGCCTCTGTGCACAGTTTGGATGGGGCGGAGTCTCAGGGAGGAGCAAATAGCAATGGCTTTCCGTCAGTCCTGCCCTAAGAGGCCCCCAGGGTCTCAGTGTCCCGAGGTACTCGCTGCAAGCACCTCTGAGAGAAAGCCGCCCTCGCGTTCCGCCTGCTGCCAGACAGTCCAGTTTCTCCACATATGAGTCTGGGTCCCCAGAGTCTCACCCAGAACTGGAGTTCAGAGCAGTTGGGAGCTTGTGTCTCCCTCCCACTTGAAAAAGCCAGCCGCGTACTCAGTTGCCAGCCCTCCCCATGTGCCTCTGTACCTCTGCATTTTACTTCCGCAGCTCCTCTGAGTCTCAGTGTGCTTTTCTCTTCCCTTCTAGTTATAGAATTTCCACTTAGCCAGCCTTCCTGTGGTCTGGATGCTGTCCGTTTTGTCTTTTAGTTGTAGTTTTGAAGTTGTTGTGCAAGGCAGCAATTTCAGGTGTTTTCCTATGCTACCATCTTGGTTTCTCTCCTTAGCAAAATCTTTTAGGAGGAGAATTCTGTCTGGGTTTCCTCAAATTCCCTCAGCCCCTACTTACCCCTCTGTAAAGGCACAGAACAAGTGAGGCCCCTTAAATAAAAATCAGAGGTCTTCAGCAATGGTCAGCCTCTCTCATCACAGTCATTTGGACTGGATGGCATTTGAGTATTTATCTAGGCACCATGACAGAGAAACACAAGCTCAAGTCATGATCTCTGCTCTTAAAAAATTCACAATCTCATTAGAGCGAGTGGATGATAAAAGCACAGTAATAATATCAGAATGTAAGGCAACAATACAGAGAGGAACAGAGGCAATTGCTAGGATGATTTTCCAATAATTAGTACAAAGAGTATGTGCTGTGAATTAAAAAAAAGTATGTGTGGAAGTAGCTGCTTCATGAGTATGGCATCCCTTCCTATTTTAAAGGAAGCTCACTTCCATGTGTACTATGTTATGATATCTGAGGCACAGGACGAGGGAGGCCCTAAGTGTACTATGCTTTGATATTTGAGTCATTCTTTATTGTTCAATGTGATTTATTTCTGTATGCCTCAGTTTTGTAATAGTTAAATTACTAGAATAATACATCTTGCTATAAAATATTACTAGAAGATCAAAGGATCAGGTGACATTTATTGTTATTTTCTATAAATGAACACAATCTCTGGTATGCTTAAAGTGATAGGTATTATAGAAATATTCAGATAGGGAGACCTACAGGCTTGATTACAAGTGAGGCTTACTATCACAACCCAAATTTATTGCTTAAAAAAAAGCAGGGAGCCAACTAGAACCAAATATAAGCCCTTGAAGGGCAAATGTAAATTGGATAAGCTTTGCTATTACAAGAGCAAGAAGAAAAAATTCAGATGCAAGAATGAAAACCACATTGCATCCACTCTAAGTAGCTGTTAAAGAAAAAGAATGATATACTATGAAAATACTTAATACAGATTGTAAAGACATTTGTTCAAAGAGGATTTCCTAGAGTAGGTGATATTTCAGTTAATTTTTTTAAATGTGAAGAGGTTAGCTAGATAAGAAAAAGGTGTAGGGGTCCCAAATTGCAGAGGGTGCAGGCGGGGCTGAGGGATCCCCCCGCCCCCCGCTCCGTGCACGAATTTCATGCGCCAGGCCTCTAGTCTATTGATAAAAATGACATTTCAAATCATCAGGGAAAGGATTGATCCACATATGATCTTGAAACAACTATATAGGCATCTGAAAAACTAACTTCAATTCATACCTTGCTCCTTATGCCAAATAAATTCTAGATCAATCAGCATTTAACTGGAGAAAATAAAAGCATGAGAGTAGTAAAAGAAAATAGGAATGATTTATTTATTTTTTATTTTTTTATTTTTTAAATATATTTTATTGATTTTTTACAGAGAGGAAGGGAGAGGGATAGAGAGTTAGAAACATCGATGAGAGAGAAACATCGATCAGCTGCCTCCTGCACACTCCCCACTGGGGATGTGCCCGCAACCAAGGTACATGCCCTTGACCGGAATCAAACCTGGGACCCTTCAGTCCCCAGGCCGACGCTCTATCCACTGAGCCAAACCGGTTTTGGCGAAAATAGGAATGATTTAATTTAATTTTTAAAAATAATTTACCTTCTTTTTTTATTAATATGTTTTTATTGACTTCAGAGAGAGTAAGGGAGAGGGAGAGAGGGGTAGAAATTCCAATGATAAGAAAGAATCATTGGTTGACTGCTTCCTGCACACCCTCTACAGGGGATTGAGCCTGTAACCTGGGCATGTGCCCTGACTGGGAATTGAACCAGGACCTTCTGGTTCATGGGTCAACACTCAACCACTGAGCAACACCAGCCGGGCACTATGAGTGATTTTAAAAATAATGAGAGGGGAAGGTCTTTCTAAGTATGATACAAAACTTCAGACGATAAAATAAAAGATTAATAAAAACAATTTAAAAATAAAAGATGAATACATTTTATTACATAAAAACAGAATATCTCCTCAACCAAAAAAATAACAATTCAAAATAACCAAACTGAGGTCAATATTTGCAAGCTTTAATAATAGACAAAGCTAAATTTCTTTACTAAATAAGGAGTATCAACAATTAATACAAAGACTAGCAGAAAAATGAGCAATAAAGATGAATAGATATTTCACAGCAAAAGAAATAAATTGGCCTTCAATTATGAAAGGATGCATGACACTACGAAATGCAAATTCACATTACATGGAGCTCTGTGGTGGAGTTTGCACAATGTCCACCAAAATTCATTCCCCCTTTCTTCTTGGACATATGGCTAAATGCATCTGCACCTCCCCTTGCAGTTGACAGTGGCCATACATTAACTCCTAGCCAGGGAAATGGGAGTGGAAGAGACATGTGCTATTTCTAGGGTTAGGCCTTTGAATCATGAATCTGTTTCCTCCACCCTTTCCTTGGGTGGGGACCAGGGCTGGCCATTAAACTGTCATATCTCCACCCAAAGAATACCCAGTGGGAAGTGGTGAGTCACTTGATTTTCAACCAACCAATGAGAACTTTATTCAGCCAAATGAGGGTAGTTCTTCTAAGCATGGGATTTTACTGTAGCCTAGTGCAGTGGTCGGCAAACTGCAGCTCGCGAGCCGCAGTTTGCCGCTCTGTTGACTAATGAGTTTGCCGACCACTGACCTAGACTCTCGATTCCAATAATTACAGCCTGTTGTTGTTTCTTGTGATTAAGCCCCTATCCCAGCGGTCGGCAAACTCATTAGTCAACAGAGCGGCAAACCGCAGCTCGCGAGCCGCAGTTTGCCAACCACTGGCCTAGTGGAAAGAGCTTGTGCACTGGGGTCCTGGACCTATTTTGCACCTTTATGTGTAAGCAAAGGAAGCCCTGTGTGTTGTGATTAAGCATGAACTTTGGGACAGGGACAGGTTCAAATCATGGTTCTCCTGCTAACTGACTATACTAGCAAAAACATCTATTTCATGGGATTACAGAAGAATTGAGTGACTTACTACATGCTAACTACCTAATACAGTGCCAGCATATACAGTCAGCGATTATCAAACGAAGTACAGGCACAGCGCTGGGCCTTGATAAAGGGCAGACAGACAGCATGACCGTTTTTTGCTAATGCTGCGCTAATAGTTAAATAGAAGATTACATGCTTATGCAATGAAGACGCTATTCTTCAAAGCATTTTTATAGTTCTTCAGAGCCAGTGGCACATTCTTCTGACTATTCTTAAATATGGCAAATCTTTGTCTTTGAAGGGGAATTTGAATATTATTTTTCAACACAGACCAAAGTAATTTGAAATCATTATTTACATGGAGTGATTAAGACAGGCCAATAGCACTTATCCAAATGTTAACTGTGCCTCTTAGTTGTTGAAGCAATGCAGTGAGGCAGTTATAGCTCTGACATCGGACTGCCCAGGTTCAAACCTTAGCCCTGCCGCTTACTTACAAGAACATCTGGGATAATCACTTCGTGTCTCCAAACCACGATTTCCTCATCTTTGAAATGGAGAGACAATAGTTTGAATCTCATGGGAGAAACCCAGGGTGACCAAGTGTATTGGTTTGCCCAGGGCTGAGGGTTTACTTGGATGCTAGTCCTGTGTAACCTGGTTAGTTGGCCCCCTGAAATCTAGAATTAGAGAAGCCTTGTCAGCATCACGTTTGGTGGGTGCTCTACCAGTTAGACTTTCTCATTTCTCACAAGTTGCTTGTAAAGACAATTCAGAAACAATGAAGTTTTTTTTGTTAAAAGAAACAAGGAGGTTGTGGCAGCCTGTACAATGGCTATGCCTCTGAGCCTGTGTGATCCCCTTCCACATTGCCTCTGGCTCAGCCACATGACTTGGTTTGACCAATGGGACAGCAGCAGACACTTGGAAAGTGTGTGGATCTTGAGGTGTGCTACTCTTGCAGTGAGGAACCCTTTTGTCACAACATAAATGAGCCCAGTTTGCTTGCCTGAGAACATGTGAGCAAATGACCAGAGACACCCCCCCCCCACCCGCCATAACCGTCCCTGCCCCTGCCGCCCCACTTACCCCAGTGAGCGAGGCCCTTCTAGAGCCCCAGCCCCAGCTATCTGAACCATCCCACCAGCCTTCAGAATCAGGAGAATGATGCTGGCTACGCTAAGCCACTAGGTATGTGGGGGTTTGTTATATAACTGATTGAGAGATTTTTGTTTAAAAGTTAATGAATGAAGCTAAAGCTGTTTAGTGCATAAATCAAGATGTGAAATGATTCTATGTACTGACATTAGAATAGAACATAACATTTTATGAAATTTAGAGCTAAAAGCAAAGAAGTGAAGCATATAAAGTTCCTATTTAGCTCAAATGCACAATCATCTTTTCAAGTGTTTTTTAATTTTGTGGGTTTTTTTTCTGTTTGAATGGCTACCTCTTTCAAAGTTCCTCTTTCTAAGATACAATTTCTTGTAAACGAATTCAGATTAAGTATTAGAGACTGACTCTGTTATCTTTCTTGTGCACTTACATCTCAAAGAAGGAAGTCTACAATAAAAGCACAAAGTTTTAAATAATTAATATTAGAAGTATAACTTCATCAGAGTGGGGTTCTCAACATGCGGTCCCCAAGTGAGCATCTTGTGCCACCGTGGACCCAAGGTCTGCTCCATGACATAAAACTGAAGTCCATGACCTGAGAACTCCTCCTTAGTCCCTGGCTGACTGGGACTGCTGGCCACTTGGAGCTGCAGTCTGACTAAAAGGAGGAGTCCCGACTCAGCCCCAGATCTGACGAGATTTAGGAGCCTGAGTTTGACAGGGTTGCACTGGGGCCACCTTCCAGGCCTCTCTTTTCACTTGGGGACATTGTCATTATTTCCAGCAGGTGGCACATGCTAATTGCCCCCCACCCTCCCACCCTTAGAAATCTGAGTAAATCCATCCTTTGAGTTACTGAAATACCAGGTGTATATATTTGCAAAGTACTTACAGTCAAATTATGCCATCAGCAGTGATGAAGAGAAATTTGTAATGGGCATAATTAGTACTTGAATGCAGTAACGTGTCATTAAAAATTTTTTCCTTTGGCTCCATTAACACTGAGACAGGTGGGCACAGATTTTTTGAGGGACAAAAATAAGAATGATATTTTAATATTCAGCACCTGTGTACTCATTCAATTTTTGAAATGTACTGTGCTTTGTAGGGTATAAGTTAATGTTGCCCAGTCCTGGTAAACATCTATGAAATGCTTTGGACAGAGAAGAAAATAAGATGATTTAGTGATGTGTGTGTGGCCGAAAATGCAATCTTTTTTCATTTCTTAAGGAGAAAATTTGAGGCAAAGTAAAGACACTGGCCCTATAAATTTTCACGGAGGCCTTAAAATAAAAAGCCCACATACAGGTTTGCTTTACCTGAGAAATTGCCCTATGTGATATCAACTTCCAGTGTGATTGCCTATAGTCTGCGGATTGGTGTCTTTTGCAAAAACAGTAGAGAACAGTGGTTATGGGGCCACTCTGAGTATGACTGTGAGCTGTGGACAGCAAGCAGATGCAAGGTGGGCCTTGAACCCCCAGAGTCTACCATGGGCAGGTCCCAGCACATGTCGGGCCCACACCTGACAATCAGCATTGCTGAGAAATTCAGTAATAGGTGCTCTTAATGCTCCTACCACGGTGCCTGCTGCTCATGGCACCTCAGAAATTTTGGCTGCTATCATGACTTTCCAGAATTTGGGAGAAAAGTTAGCATGGGGATTAGCAGGGACAGGGGCCTCTCAGAAGTTTGAATAGATGGCCTTGTAACTCGTCCCAGTAACTTAGCCAGAAATTAAGCATTTCAATATAGCACAAGGAAGTTAAATATAGCCAGTAAGCCTGCCAAGGCTCTGGGTTGAGCAGGGCCTTGCCAATGAGCACGGAAAGTCTCATAGAAAAGTCACGCTTCCAAGGGCATTATGAACATGGTTGGGAGTCTTCAAAAATCCTGTTAGTGAAAAGGCCTTTGACTATTTTGGCCTATCTTAAGAAAGTCTCATGTTGATAATTACACAATTGTGCCTATCTATATATAGTTTTAAATGCTGGCATTTAGTTTAGAGAACAACAGCAACAAAACATGAAACAGAAGTATAAGATCCTCTCAAAAAAAAAAAAAAAAAGAAAAGAAAAGAAAAAAGAAGAACCTAATACTGTCCTTTTGAATATAAATTTCAAGATATTATACACCATTTTTTTGTATTTCTAATTATTTCATGGAGAAATTAAGACACAGATGATGCTAATATAAACTTGTCAAGTGAGAATAGAGCTAAGAATGAAATGGCAATCTTAGATTCTCATTTTGAGCTGTAGCAGTTGTTCCTGCTCACTTTCCCCAACTCTCTTTCTTAAACCCACTTAAAGGTAAAAGAAAATAATCCGTGTGTGTTTCCTGTCCTGGGTCTTCTCAATTGCCTTTTAAACTCGGCACTGAGGGCTGGGAAGGGGTGTGAGGAAATTCACCAACAAGGTGTTGCCACTGGATTAGTGGGTCAGAAGTTGTGCTGGTGGCTTCCATCTCCTCACCACCCAACAAAACCCACCAAACTTTAACTCTGAGATACTTGACTCATTACTTAAAATAGATATTGCTCATTGGTTCAGAAGAGCTGCTAAATTAGGAAAAAACCCTCGATTACAACCATTATGATGCCACAGTTCTAAATTCTCATTTTGACCCACTTTTTAATTTCCATTTGAGTCTAATCACTTTTCTTTTTCTTTCCTTTTTTTTTTTCTAGTTTCTTTTTAAGTTGCTTATTTGAATGGATGTGAAAGTAACCTGTGAGTGTATAACGGGAGGTCAGGCCGGGGAAAACAGGCCACACACACAAACGGAAGACTTGCAGGCCGGCTTCTGGAGCTGTACCAAGGAGGCTGGAGTGGCAATTCTTCTGTCTCCCCTGCGGAAAGTGCTCCTGGGGAGAGCAGGAAGGAAGTGGCTGGCTGGGCAGCATGAGTCATGGAGCTGAGGCGGAGAATCCCTTCAGGGATGGCATTGAAAGCATGAGAACATTGAGTAGCTCCAGAAGCTGGGACCAGTACCCAAGCATCCCTGAGTTTCAGTCCTTTCTCTTTTCAGATTTGTATACTCCAGTGGTCGGCAAACCGCGGCTCGCAAGCCACATGCGGCTCTTTGGCCCCTTGAGTGTGGCTCTTCCACAAAATACCACGTGTGGGCGCGCACCTACAGTGCGATTGAAACTTCGTGGCCCATGCGCAGAAGTCGGTTTTCGGCCTGGGTGAGTCTATTTTGAAGAAGTGGCGCTAGAACACTCAAGGGGCCAAAGAGCCGCATGTGGCTCGCGAGCTGCGGTTTGCCGACCACTGGTATACTCCATGGTTGAAAAACTACAATGCATGAGGTTCAATTTACCCATGAAGCAGGTTCTCAAACTGTAAAAGCATCATCAGTCTGAATGCAGATTAGTGTTTTGCTTATTATTGCAAAGTGAGTTCTAAATTAGATATTTTCACCCCACTCAGTCTGGGAGAGACAGAAAATAAGCAACCAATTACATCTGTATTAGGTCAGGTAGTGATAAATGTTAGGAAGAAAAATAAAGCAGAGTGAAGGGATAGAGAATGAATGGGGGTGGGGAGGAGGGTAGTTATTTGATATAAGGTCATCAGAGAAATCTCTGACAGGTATCCGTTGAGCAAAGTCCCAAAGGAAGAAGAGAGGGCAACATGCAGCTACGAGGGACAGAGCCCCAGTAGAGGGGACAGTAAGTGCACGGTGCTGGGGCAGGAGAGTTTAAGGAGCAGCAAGGAGGCCAGTGGCCTGGAACAGTGAGAAAAGGAGCTGTGGGAAGTGAGGGCAGGGGATGAGTGTGGCCAGATCACATCCAGTCTTGTTTGCATGGTAGGGGTTCAAGATTTTAGGTGAGAGGCCAGCATAGGGTTTGAGCAGAAGACTGACATGGCCTCAATCAAGTTTCCAGAGGATTCCTCTCACCGAGAAATAAAGAATAAATGTTCATTATTGACTATATTCCCCATAGTGTACTTCACATCCCCAGGACTATTATTAGAACTGGCAATTTGTACTTTGTAATCCCTTCATCTTTTTAACCCATCTTCCCAAACCCCCTCCCTTCTGGTGACCACCAATATGTTCTCTGTATTTATGCGTTTGTTTTTGTTTTGTTTGTTCTTTTATTTTGTTTGTTTTTTTTAGATCCCACATATAAGTGAAGTCATATGGTATTTGTCTTTCCCTGTCTGACTTATTTCACTGAGCATAATAGCCCCATCCACGTTGTTGCAAATGGCAAGATTTCATTTTTTTATATGGCTGAGTAATAGTCCATTGTGTGTGTGTGTGTGTATATATATCTCACATATATATGCCACATCTACTTTAACCATTTATCTATCGATGTGTCAATAACTTGTCTATTGTAAAAAATGCTGCAGCCTTGGCTGGTTTGGATCAGTTGGTTAAGTGTTGTCCAATTTGATTCCTGGTCAGGGCCCATGCCCAGGTTGTGGGAATCCCTGGTTGACTGATCAATGTGATGTCTCTCTTTCTCTCTGTCTCTGTCTCTTTCTCTCTCACTCTCTCTCTAATATCAGTAAAAAACATTTTAAAAAATGCTGTAAATGATCACTTTATAAGTTTTATAAATGTATGTTGAAACTAATATAATATTGTATGTTAACAGAAATTTTAAATTTTTTAAATTAAAAAAATTAAATATCTAAGCTTTATTATAATAAGACAGTAATCTTTTTTTTTTTTAAAGGATATATGTTTATTCCTATACTGGGTGGGTCACAGAAAATGTGCTCTACTGCACATATTTATTTTAAAGGTAACTTCAGAGTGATTACAGGATCAGGTACCATCCCAGGACTTAGTTAATTCATCACCATAAATTTATATCTGAGTCCCTTGACTGTGTGAGCCAGCATTGAGCTAGAATTACAGGAGATAATCCAGCCGGAGCGTCATGGCTTCCTGCTATCCCAGCTCCCAAACATAGTGTGTCAGCGCGGGAGGCCCCAAGTCTGTCCTGTGGGGTCCTCCAGTTACCTTTTCTTTCTTCTCCCAGACTTCCAGAGCTGCTGTCTCTACAGCATTTGGGGTTGGAGAGGTGGAGACAATGAAGGCCAGGGAGCTTGTGCCTGGGGTTCCTCAATGATCTCATCTGGAGCCATTATCTCATTAGAGGCACACTGCAATTTGCAGCTCATTTTTCCTCTAGAGGAAAAGAGGCCTTGTTAATTGTGTCTGTTCTTATTTAAACCTGAAAATTGCAGGGAGAGAGTTGTGATAGGAGAGAGAGATCTGTGGCCTCACACCTCATCCCTGTCAAATATGCAAAGGAGATTAGCAGCGGCTTGTTTATTGGTCTCAAAGCCCAGAGCCTCAGTGCCCATTCAGTTAAAATATGGAAGGAGATACACAGAGGCTTCAGACGGGAGGATGTAGGGCTCTAGCTGTGTAGGATCTTCATTACAACTGTATGAAAATCAAATGTTACGAACAGGTTGCTGGAGATGAGTATAGAAACATAAACATAGCTTTCCTGTAAAAGGGTTGGAATTATGAGTGCGTTCTTTAAAGTTTCCCTAATTGTTGCTTTTATAGCAACTAAAATTGATGATGGGAGGAAAAGACTTTGGAATACTGCAATTAAACATATTCTGTAAGAGCAGCAAGGGCCCATCATGTTTAGCAACACAAACTGTTATCAGTGGGGTATCCTCCATGTCCCCACTTATTGCTGGTGAAAGTGGAGCTCTTGGGGTGCCACAGGAACAACAACTTCCTGAGGCCCCCAGGGGAAGCTGAGGTATTGTGGGAAGCTTTATTGATGATGTAATATTAAGGTATTTTCCTTCCAAGGTCCCATCTCCCTCCTTCCACCATGGAAAAAGTCCCATTTTGTCTTCAGCAGAGCTAGGATTAAAGCCACTGCTTGGAGTCTACTCTCCATACTGAAGCACAGTGCAGTCCAGCATCTGGCCAGCTTAGCTGTATTACCAGCTACAGTCCATTGTGCGTGGGGTCCACATGGCGGGGGCCATGCAACTGCTTAAGGCCACATGGCTATGGAGGTGCATGGAGGGTCACGATGCAAATGAGAAACAGGATTGCAAGTGGCAAAAGGGACAAGAGAGAGAGAGAAAATTCTTCGTTTTGGGGATTATAACTGGGAGCTTAACCAATGAATCCTTCAGAATTTCACATGCTTGCAGTGGCTCCACTCCTCTGGTCAATGATCTTTTTCTCAGATTAGACTGACAGGCAAGCACCTTCCCTACATCATCCTGACTTCCCTGCACATGCGCCCATCTTCCCCTCTGTTGGACCCCTTCCTCCCCTTCCTTCAGTGACCTGCAGGGAATGGACCAGTGCTTCCCTGTGGGGAGTGTGAAATTGCAGCTTCCTGGTGAAGCTTCCCAGCTGACCATGCTTACAATGTCTGGCCTTCCCTCTATTATTAATATTAATAACTAGCTAGTTACTACGGTAACAAAACTACGTACAATTTCCCCATCAGACACTCTTTCCAATTTATGGGCAACTTGTAGAAACAGTTCTAAGGGCTAATGTTTTTAGTCATTCTAGGTTTTCTTCTCCTGCCTCCTAACTAACATCTCATAAGTAAGTTTAGAAGGGGCAAATGAAGAAGTACACCGAGGAGAGGATGAATCAGCAGGACAGAAAGCAATGATCGCACATGTCCCCAAAGCTGGGTCTACACAACTGCCTTCCCTTGCCTAGCACCCCACCCTGGCTGCATATCAGCTGCCTGACCAAGAAGACTAACATCAGCTGGTCGTGGTTCCTGGGACACACATGGGCAGAGTGGATGTGCCTGGAGCAGGGACCTGCTCCCTGCCACTTCATGTCTACATCTCAGAAGGACATGATCAGCCCTCACTGAAACGGGGTTCTGTTTCTAACCCAGAGGCTCACAGCCCAGCTATGTACAGATCTTTACTTCCAGGGTGGGGTGAAAGTTAAGAGGCAGAACTCTATGGGTAGACAGCATTGTATCAGAATCAGAATCAGCTTGAACACTAATTAGTCCTGTACCATGGGCTCTTTTATAAAATCCCTTCAGTCTCTTCACATAAAACACAAAGGTGGAGTGGGACTGGTGAGGAGAATGGAATAGAATAGGGCATTTCAAACTGTAGGTCACAACCAAGGATGTGCTGGTAAATGCTTAACAACCAACTGGAAAAAAGAGGTGGGGGCAGTGTGTAGCACTTGCTAATGTCCATGGTGTAAATACTCCAAGTTGGGAAGATATGCAAAGGGCATGTCATTATACAGTATTTCCACCATATATGGATAATCTCAAGAGCATGGGTTTATATAATTTTATAAATGTTGTAAGCATATATAATGTAATTTTTAATTATGGTTCTTTTAAACAATCAGCTGACAAAATTCCTGAAAATTTAATAGTTGGATCTCATGAACTATCTAATGGAGGGTCCTGAAATCAATTTTTAAAATTAAATGAACCAGATTAGTTTACATGAAGCTAGAATATAAAATAAAATTTTAGAATACATTATATATAGTCTGGATAAGTATTATTTCATAAAATTTGTGTAGCACCCTGAGTGTATCAGGTCATGACCTAATATGTATTTACTTTTGTAGATCTTTTAATAAGTTGAACAATTCTGGAATCAGGACCTACAGCTGCTTTTCTATCCAATGTTAGTTTGAGAGTGACTGTCAGGAGAGCCTCAATGGCCATTAATATAGCCCAAATCTCAGAGTTAAGAGAGCAGTTGGGCCCTAGTTGGTTGGAGTGCAGTCCTCATGTGCCAGGGTTGTGGGCTCCAACTCAGGTCAAAGGCACATGCAGAAAGCAGCCAATGAATGCATAGGTGGGTGGGATGGTAGGTCGATGTTTCTCTCTCCCTCTCTCCCTTCCTATCTCTCTCTCTCTCTCTCTCTCTCTCTCTCTCTCTCTCTCTCTCTCTCTCATCAATAAATAAAAAGTTAAATTTTAAAAAAGGGAACGATTGGGCTACTGAAAGCTTGCTTGTTTCCTGAAAGAAATGGAGCTTAGATGAGGCCCAGAGAGGTTGAGAAGATTTTGGAAAAGGAGACCCTTGAGAGAAAGGAATGCAGCAGGAGCCAGGTTTGCCCTTGGGCTCCTTCAAGTTGCAGAAGAAAATTGCAGTCTTCAGATGTGGCTGGGTCTCCTGAGGTCAAACAGGGTTGACAGGGTGTTTGCAAGTGAGGACTTTGAGGTTTCTTCTGGCCTCAGTCTTCCTCTCATGACAACAAGGGACGTTTTCCTGGCATGGTAAGGTGAGTAAACATGAAGTCACGCCCTTCCTGTGTGAAGCCAGATTTCAGTCTCCCCACAGGAGAGGATGCGGGCCCTTGTGGGGCGGGGTAACAAGCACAGCAGGAGATAGTCAATGAGTTGGTATCTACCACCTTTAAAAATTTTATAAATTGGAGATCATTGTAGATGCACAGGCAATTATAAGAAACAATAGAGGTCCCTTCACCCAGTTTCCTCCAACAGTGACATCTTGCATGACTGTGGTGACTGTGGTACAAGATCACAGCTAGGAGATTGCACTGATGCAATACACTTACCTTACCCAGACTGTACCAGTTTTACATGCATTCATGCATGTGTGTGTGTGTGTGTGTGTGTGTGCGCGCGCACCTAGATCCATGCTATTCCTTTACACGTGTAGAGTTGGGTGGCCATCATCACTGTCAGGACATAGAACATTTCTGTCCCACAGACTCCCTGCTGCTACTTTGTTAAAGCCACAGCCACCTCCTCCCCCTTTCCTGACCTCTAAAGACTGTCATTTCAAGAATGTTGTGTAAATGGAATTGTACAGTGTGTGTAATAAGGATTCCTCACTCAGCTGTGAGACCCATCAGTTTGTTGTACATCAGTAGACCTTTTTGTTGCCTTGTAAAGTTTAACCATTTACCTGTCAAAGGGCAAGTTGAAGGTTGTTTCTGGGTTTTGGTGATCACAAATAAAGCTGCAGTGAACATTGGTGGTTTTGTGTGCATAATGTCTTTTTAGGACATTTTCTTCCCACAGAGGGGAGCAAGGATCTCCGGGTAAACATGGGCCTAACATCACCTTAGATCACCAGAAGCTTCCTTCTACCTAGTTATTCTCATGCTTGGGAGCGGGTAGAACCTGGAGGTAGCTGACTTCCTGGTGAGGGAACTGGTGTGGACCCATGCCCAACCGGAGATCCAGAGCCAGAGCTGGTGTCTGTGCTGCACTGACTTCACCAGGCCCTGGTGTTTATGTCTCAAGAGAGCTGGCATCTACCAGGTGCTCAGCAGGGCATATGATGTCTGGAGGGTGAGAGAGGAAAGAGCCCCGCCCTTGCCTCGGGGAGGAATGATGAGAAAGCCACTGAGAACTGACTTTTCTTATTTGCTTGACACTGGTCTCATTGCTGTGCCATAAACCACATACCAACTTATGGTCCCCAATCCTGTATCAAGGCACTACTGTTCACCCCATTTTACTGACAAAGACACTTAGAGATAATCTGGGGCGGTGGGGGGGGGGGGGGGAAGAGTTAACATCAAATAATTTGAAAGGAATAGAAAGGAGTTTAAGTGGTGTATCAGACTAGAAATATAAGAAAAGCAGTGCCAAGCAACCATTTATCATACTCAAAGTTAAATGAAATTCATTCATGTGTACGGACAGATGCTGTGTTGGCTCCTGAGCCCCAGCTTTACCTTCCTGCCTCTCTGTGGTCACGGGGCCTCCCCATGATGCACAGTCTGGCAGATGTCCCCCTCAGCCAGCTACCATCATCCCTGAAACTGGGAGTAATGGCAACCAAACTTCATGAAGGGGTGAGGGCCATCACAGGTGGCTCTGCAGTCCCCCGGAGCCACCACATTATTGGAAATAGGCTCTCAGTTTTTCATGCAGTGATATCTATACATCAGAGACCATGTCTGCTTCTAGGATTTTCTTCTGTTTATCTTTTTTTTTTTTTTTTCTGTATTACTCCAAACTGAACCAACGGAGGGAACCTGTGGAGAAGGCAAGCTCTTCAGTTACTGAAGTGTCCTGAGCTTAGGGGAGTGTGTTGTATTTCTCTGGTGTTCCCATAGGAACTGGCAGGTTCTGGACATACGCTTGGTACTCAGTAAAGGTTTGCTAAAGAAATGAATGGCTAAATAGAGTAAACACTCATTCAAACAAATTGTGTGGCTACTGTGTAAAATTGTATGAACCTGGAAGGAAGGAAACAAAGAGAAATAAAAATCTTTGTGTTAGAATGGTGGGCACACAGGCACACAAGTGCATTTTTTTCCTTTTAAAATTTCTTTACCATTATTTTGGGTCTCTCAATCTAATGTTTTACAAAAAAAGCAACTCTTACTGGTCATTGATAAAATTTGTTTTGCCCGGTTGTGACAATGCTGTAGACCAGCTTGGGACTTGCTGCTGCATTTACCACTGGTTCTCCAGTGTCTGGTCCCTGGGACAGGAAGCATCTGTGGGTCAGATGCAGATTTTTCTAGGGCCCACGTTGGGATTCTGCTTTGAGAATTGAGTGTCAGAGAGTCTTGATGGCAAATCCTCCTCCCAAATGGTGTGAATGGGTACTCATCTCCTTTTTTTTTTTTTTTTTTTTAATATATTTTATTGATTTTTTACAGAGAGGAAGGGAGAGGGATAGAGAGTTAGAAACATCGATGAGAGAGAAACATCGATCAGCTGCCTCCTGCACACCTCCTACTGGGGATGTGCCCACAACCAAGGTACATGCCCTTGACTGGAATCGAACCCGGGACCCTTCAGTCCGTAGGCCGACGCTCTATCCACTGAGCCACACCGGTTAGGGCCTCATCTCCTTTTAACTACTGGAATAATTCGATGGAGATTTTAGGGGGAAAATATTTACCTTCCTGTCATAGCTAAGAAGACAGGATTTGAAGTCTAGTTAATTGCTGATTTCAGGGGTATCTTCAAAAAATCACCATGATATGGCTAATTAGGGTAAAAATAACAAGTTAAACTCTATTATGATAAGAACAAACAGTCATTTTGAGCAAATGTTCTTCATAATAAGTTATCAAGGCATTACTGGTATAAAAATCTATTCAACGGGCAAATCCATTAGATATCTGAAATTACATTTTACTATCAACTCAAATCTACAAGTGCTTTTACAGTTATCAAGTTGCATCCCATTTAAACTCTATTATTGTTTTTTATTAATGAAGATAGGACAGGCTTGGGCCATGCCGATGATCCCCAAGTCTTACTGGCTTTACACAACAGAAATATATTTCTTCCTTTTGCAAAGACAGCTGCAGATCCCAGCTGCTCTCCAGGGTACCTGCCCTCCATGTAGTGACTCAGGGGTCGGGCTGCTTCTATTTTACCTCTCAGTTTCAAAATGAGGCCTCTCAATTGTCACAGTAGAAGAGAGACACTGGAGAAGACCACAGTGGCTTTTCTCAGCTTCCAGTCAGATGTGATGCCACTTAATTTACATAGGCACTAGTTCCTCCCTGATCTGTCGGGAGGGTAGGCAGAGTGGCCCTCCATAGTGCACTCTAGCAAGATCTACCGACTTCTTACTGCAGTGGATTTTGTGGGCCCATTTGCCGCTGGTGTGCTGGGTCTCCTTTCTCCCAGCAGTACAGAACATCCGGGCTTCGAGCACCCAAAAGGAACCTCAGTGCAGACATGTTCACTTTTTGGCTCCTTGTCTCCGCGTGGCCCCCAAAAATGAATATTTGAGAAATATTATTCAAAGGTGGGTTTTTACTCATTTTTCTAGATTCTCCAAATGTTTTCTCTCAAGCCTATCAGGTTACTAAGAATCTACATTCTTTGACTCCTACGTGCCTGAACAAATTTTATCAGAATTATGATTTAGCATAATTCCCAACTTTTAAAAGTTGAGCTTTTACTATGTGTCAGGCACTATAGGGAGCATATCAGCAAAGGTTAGTCATTTGAGATTGAAAACATCCTTCCCTAAATTGTTGAATATATTTAATGAAAATATTATCTAAAAATTTCTCATATTGCGTAGTAGGCCAAAATATTGTCCTTTCTGAAAAATTGATACACTTACTTTTATGAGATAATATAATGTGTGTAAGATACCATATTTCCATCTTTCCCTTTTCACCTTGACTATTAGGAAACTCAAAGCTGAGCTCAGGTATTCATTGCAATTGCTGTTTTTACCATAGATGTTTGATACAAAAATGTCTTCCTTCAATACTTTTGTTGTACTCTTTCAAAATTATTTTATTAAAGACTGGTCATTTAATTTTATGTCACTTCAAATCCTTTGAAAGTAGGTTGATCTGATATTCATAATAAATGATCTAATGATGCCATCTTAATAATAAATATCTACTTGTTGATAGATTGGCACTACTCAAGAAATATTTTTGGGGCATACAGAAGAGGATTCTATCAAAGAGAGAAAAATGCAACTGAGTTATAAACAAAAGAGATTACAGATACGTTCTATGAAGTCATTCCCTTTTCCTTTCATCTCTCAATATTTTCCTGTCTCTTATTATCACACCTCTTAGGGAACAGATCCTAATTTAGAAAACTAATGCTCAATTCCTTTGTACAGAGCACATATTTGAGAAGGCATGGTGCTTGCATAGTTCTGTGGAGTTGAGTTTTGTTAAGGAAGGAATCCCAGAAGTATGCTGTGCAGGTCTCTGTGCTTCTTAAAGGGAAAGAGAAACCCAGGCTCATGAACATCTTGCCCCACTCATGTGGGGATCTCCTGCATCTTCATACATTTATTTCCTACTCTCTGAGCACATGTCTTATCAAAGCCTCCCATGAATTACCAACTTCTAGCTCATCTACCTGATTAAAATATCATCAATATAGTGATCCAAATTGATGTTCTGCAAACTGTCCAGATGGTCCAGGTCTCTAGGGTATATTCTAACAGAGGGCAGGAAAGCCTGACGGGGCAAGATTGTATGTGCTAGAGTCTATGCCATATGATGTAAACTGCTTTGGATTCTCCTTCTTTTTAGGGTTGGAGAAGAGTGCACTTGTCAGCTGCACGGCCACACACAATGGACCAGAGGCTGTGCTGATGTGGCCTGGCAGGGGCCCCCAGCTGGCACTGCAGCTACCATTGTTGCTACTGTGTGGTTTAGCTTGTGGCGGTCCACCGTCATCCTCTAGGACCTCTCTGGTAACAGAGGTGAGACTGGTGAATGAAAGCACCTTTTAGGATAGTCTTGATCTCTGACTTTCCCCCAGGATGTGTTATTGTTTTTGATTTTCCATCTTGGCACCCCACTTGGCTTTCCCTGCTGGGATGACTCTGAATCCACATGCAAAGAAGCCAATGTGGGTGTTCGGACAACTGTCACATATCCATACCCATTTTACCTTAAATGCCAGGGGAAATGAGCACTTGGTGGGTCAATGGATCCAATAATCCTACTGTGGGCCACCTCTGGGCCAGGACTTCATATATTTTCTGGACCTCACAAATCCCACTCTAATAGGAGCACAGGACTCTTCAGGTCCCTGGGTACCACTGTTGACTCAGACCCTGAGCCCAAAAGCCCAAAAAATATCTAGGTGTTTTCCTTTTCTACCTGGGGGAAGTCCTAGGGGAGTCCTTACCATTTATACTTGTAGTTAGGTCCTCTCCTTCAGTCAGTGGGTTCTGGGGATGAGAACTGGCTTATGTCTGGAAATTGGACAAGAGATCGTGACATATTGGGGCAACTTTCTTCAGTCTCCTGCTACCTATCATTGATTTCCTTTGATTGTATACCTTGAACAATATTCTGGTTGGCTGCCTATTTGTCCTGCCCCTGATGCTGTGTTCGGCTGATCATTTCTATAGTTCTTTGCAGTTCAGGGAGCCCAGGCTGCCACTCCAGTCTTGCTGTTCACTATGGTAATTGCACCTGCCTTGCTTCTGATGGCTAAATTGTTACCACCTTGCCTCTATTATGTCCCTATCTGATCATCCTCATTGCTATCAGGGTGCCCAGCATACCCTGTAACAGCACCGCTACCCCCAGGCCAGCCCTACAGCGGCCAGCCACTGCTGAGGATCTCACCAGTACATTCATCATCACTTTTGTAAACAGAGTGTCCTCTGGACTTTCCTGGTCAGCGACAGGTTTCCCGATTTTATGGAGTATATTTACTCTCCTGTGTCACTTCTCAGAGCATTTGGATGCCTTCCTCTGCTGTGTGCTGTGCCCATTTGGCATTTCCACTTTATTTAGTGTGGGACACCACTTTCTACAAGCTTCCACATGGTACTTGCCAGGGTGCCAAGTCCTGTACCATGGTTGAATAATCCCATATCAATAAACTCTAACCTGATCTATCTTTATGTTATGCCTCCCCTGGGTCCAACTTTCTCTGGATTTGGCTTTGCATTAACTCTCCAGCTCCCTCTGGCATAGGTTTCATAGACCCTGACGCTCCCTCGTCAGGCCCAGCACTTTTCCAGCTGGGTGATGTAAATGTTGTGGAGGAGTGAGTTGGAGGCAGAACACTGGGGTGTATGTAATGCTTTGCAGAAGCCTCTGCATCATCTTTAAGCATAGAGAGCACTTGCCTTAACAGGAAAAAATGGGACACCTCTCCAGGTCCAGAAGATTCAGAAAATCTGAGGTTCAAGATTTTTGAGTGCATTAATCCAGAGGTTCTTCCCCCAAACCTTAGGGTCTACCTTCTTCCCAACCAGGGTCCTGACCTCAGTAGAGCAACCTTCCTTGGGTTGAGCATTCAACCTTCTCTCAATCTTCATGATTAAGTCCTGGCTCTGATCCACAGCTTTTTTGTT
Source organism: Plecotus auritus (assembly GCF_963455305.1). Classification (NCBI taxonomy): domain Eukaryota; kingdom Metazoa; phylum Chordata; class Mammalia; order Chiroptera; family Vespertilionidae; genus Plecotus; species Plecotus auritus. Next base: position 30,339,662 of record NC_137772.1, read on the forward strand.
GTTGTTGTTGTTCTCTGGTTGCAGGAGATGAGAGTGTCTTTACGTGGTACCAGGAAAGCCCTTTCTGTCATATTTTTCTTTAGATTAGTGATTTTTCCCATTGCCTTGCCCTCAGCAAGAGCAACCTGATCCCATAGTCCAAATAATCACTGCTTTCCCCATCCTCTGCAATGTCTGCGACACTGCACCCACCCTGTGTTTCCAGCTTGCCACTGCTATAGCACCGCAGGGCTGCGGCGCCTTCAGCGATGTGCCAGTGGGAGTCCAGCTCTCAGATTCCCTCACAGAGGCTGCTCCTAGACACTCCTGGTCCAACTATCTTATGTTCAGTTCCCCTGGAAACAGACTCAGAGGCAGAGATCTGTGTGCAGGATTTTATCAGGAGTGTTCTCAAAAAAGTCCCGGGAGCGTGAGAGGCAAGAAGGATGGGCAGAGAAGCAGCTTAACCACAATCCTCTGAGAGGCTCAGGAGCCGGGGGAGCTATTCAATTATACAGCTGGCGGCAAAGCTTTGGTCTTAAGAGGGAAATCTGGGCGGCACAACACAGCATGCACTACAGAAATCTCCCCAGGTCCCAGAGTTAGAGGCAGCAACACTGAGGTCTGAACCAAGAAGCTGCTTTCCATAACTCCCAGGTTAAACTGCCAGTAAACACCGTAAGTGAAGGTCTTGAGAGGATAAACTCAAGCAGATGATTGAGGGTAGTTAGGGTAAAGAATGGTCCTTAATGCTTTAAACACATACTGAAGCTTTTTTTTTTTTTTTTTTTTTTTTTTAAGGCAGTGAGGATAAAGCAGTGAAAAGAACAGAACCCTCTCTTCATTAAGCTGTTATTCTGGTATATGCAGGGTGTGTGTGTGTGTGTGGTATAGGCCCCCATGAAAATAAAAGAGAAGAGGGAAGTGGAGAGGAAGTCAGGAGGGGACCTTGAGACAGAGAAGTAAAAGAAGTGAGGAGGGGACCCTGCAGATGCCTGAGGCAGAGAGCAGACAGTAGTGCTTTGCCCGTTCCCTCCGCCTCCCCTAGTAGCCCGGTTCTCGCCGCGCACCTTCCCACATCCAACCCCCTTCTGGTGCCCCCCCTCTGCGCTGCCTCCCCGCTATCCTCTTGGGTCCCTTCCCCCGCCCCTCCTGCGGCCTCTCGCTGTACCCTTCTCCGCGGTCCCCTTAGTTCTCCCCCATTCCCCTTCCCCTAGCCACCACCACCCACTCCCGGTCCCTCGGGATCCCACAGCTGAAACAGACCCCGCCCCTCCCCTGGACTCGGCCAATGGGCAGTTGGGGTCGCGCTGTGGGCGGAGCCGTCACGTCCTCGCCCCTCGGCCGGCCCTCGGCCAATGGGGAGCTGGGTAGAACCGATAGGCGGGCGCGTAGGTGGGGCCGGGAGGCCGGGGCGCCCCCGACCCGGCGGGCGCTGGGTAGGGCGCAGAGCCGGGACTGTGTGGCCGCTCGGCTCGGCTATTCCGCGGGACTCCGCGCGCGAATCCGACCAGCATGGCGGTGGAAGAAGAAGGACTCCGGGTCTTCCAGAGCGTGAAGATCAAGATCGGTGAGCGTCCGGAAGCCGGCGGGGCAGCGGGGTCTTCGCGGTCGGCGCCCCCTGGTCCCCGATCCGCTCCTGGAGATGCGCGCTCCCCCGAGGCCCCCTCCTCACCCCCCGGGGACTGCTGGTCCGCGGGCCGCGCCCCTCCCACCTCGTGGGCACCAGCGGTCAGTTGGCTGTGCCCCCTCCACCTCCTCCAGAACGGCCGGTCCGCCAGCCGCGGCCCCCTCCCCACCTCTCCCGGAGGACGGTGACTGGGCCGAGCCAGGCCCGGCGGCTTCGGGGAACTCAGCTCCCCGAGCCCCCTCTGCGCCGCCCCAAGTCCCTGGAGGTGCAGTGCTGGGGGTGGGGTCGCCTGTACGGAGGGGGTGGTGCGCTGTAGGACGCGGGTCCGTTCCCTCTAAGAGTGTGTGCCTGTGTGTGTGCTTGTGTGTGCTTAAATGCGTGCGCGCGTGTGGGGACTCTGGATGCGTGCATTTCAGGTGTCAAATCCACCCATCTCAGGGTTCAGCATCTCCTCAGCTGCTGCACCCAGAAACTTCCTTTTCTGTGAACGTGTTAGCTCTTCCTCATGTTCCCCCAGGGGCAAGGGGCCGGGTTGGGCTGTTGGCTCGTGCCTGTGTGTGCACACCTCTGTGTGGGTGTGTGTTTTTGTGTGCACATGTGTCTGTGTGCACACATCTGTGTCGGTGACTGCGTGTTTGTGTGCGCATATGTCTGCCTGTGAATGTGTGGAGCAATCTCTGGCCCAGGGCTCCCTCAGGGCAGGGAGCCACCCCTCCCCCACCTTCCATTGAGAACTGGCGGAGGGAGCTGTTGGCCAGGCCCTGTCACCCAGGAGGATTCTGCCTTTCTCACTGGACTCAAGAACTGGGGGAGGGAAATGAAATGAAGATTCTGGAGTGGGCTGGAGGGCTATATCTGGATTTCCTGGGTTTATCTGGAGAGATTTTTTTTTCTAGTTCTGTTTTATCTTGGGAGGGTGATGTGCAAGTCATCCACCCCCCACCCCCACCCCCAAAAAACAACTCAGAAAACAGCAACAACAACCAAGATCTATGCCTGGAATTACTGTTAGACATTAATGCCATAAATGTGCCGGGTGAGAGGACAGTTCATGTTGGAGAGGGCTTCTGAGGACCCAGAGTGTCATCATGCTCAGTCAGGGTCCTTCTTGCCTACTGACCTCCCTGTCCCTGGGAGTGCTCCACATTCCCATTTATTCCCCCGTAAAAAAGGGCCACTGGGAACTGAGCCGGGCATCTAGAGACTGCTGAAGTGTCAGTTGTTGATGACATTTGATGCTGCCTGAGGAATTCCAGCTACCCCAAATCAGCATGTTGTTTCCTGTCTGCTTTATTTTGGTTTATGGATCATTGCTGAGACGCTGTTGGTTTTTGGCTCAGAAGCACTGCAGATAGCATGTGGCAGCACTTCAGCCCCGGGAGTCGGCCTGGAGAGGGCTGCTCTTGTTTACTTGGTTGAAGTCTGCTGCACTCTCACACTGAGAGATTCAACACTGAACGCCACCCACAGTGGGGGCAGGGGAACGTGCCTCTGTTAGGGTTTCCTCAGCCAAGAGCCCTCACTCATTGCCTGGGTCCAGTGAGTTTCCTGGTGGACCCCTGAGGATTTGAGGTGCTTCCTTGGAAAATTGGGTGTGTAGGGGCGGGGAGAAAGTGGCATTGGAGTGTGGTGGTGGGGAGTGTGCCAAGTTCTGGGTGCAGCAGACAGGAATGGGTCTGGGGACTGTGTGGTCCAGGCCCAGCACAGCAAGCCAGCCTCAGACTCTGCTCAAGGAGAGTTCTGGAATGGCGGTTTATTCAGTAGAGAGCATTGATTTCTTTCCAGGATGGCATAGTGTGTGAAGCAAGAGGGCGAGGAAACACTCAAAGGTCCAGGGGAGGCAGCCCCACTGCCTGTCAAGTGCACACTTCTGGAAGGGTTCTGGACCCCAGCAGGAGGGGCCTGGTGTGGAAGAAGGGGGTTAGATGACACTGTTTGGTTAGGTTGTCTCTGTTGTGTGCTGCACTTTAAACAAGCGAGAGAAACACCCAGCTCAGCTGAGGATCAGTGCAGTGACTGGAACATCTGCCATCTCTAACCCCACATGGGGAATGGGTATTGTTAGAGCCTTTGGATCCCCCACCCCCATGTTTGGGAGCTATAGCAGTGAGGTAGAAACGCCTGTGCAGCAGCCATCCAACTCCCTGCACATGGTTCCAGCTCTGAGAGGCCCCAGTTTCCTCTCTTTCTTAAGGAAGGTCCTTGCCTATAGTGCTGGGATACAGGAGGGTGACATCCGTGTCTCACCTTTGTAGCTGGGGGCATGCAGAGAGTCAGGGCCTACACACAGAACAGGCAGGGTCTCCTTCTGTGTCTGGGCACAGAAATGGACAAGGCTGTGCGGCTGAGTTAGAGCCTGGGCTGGGCTGGGCTGGGCTGGGCTGGGCTGGGCTGGGCTGGAGACCCGGAAGGTGAAGTGTGGGTGGGCTGGTTTGGGGCAGAGTCTTCTTTAACTTGTGGGAAAGCCGTTAGTAGAGCAGGATGATGATCCTGAGGTGGGTGGTGTGCTGATTTCTTTTCCTCGTCCTCTATTTGTGGCCAGTCTTGGCTCTGACTTGCCTGCATGATGAGGGACACTGGAGTTGATTTGGAGGAGGGGCAGATGTGCATGAGACACCGCACACACCGTCACATGCATGCTGGCCTCTCCTTCTTTGGAGAGACACTGGCTGAGCTGTCCATTCATCTCCAAGCCTTGTTTCCAGGCTAGCTGGCTGCATGCCCGCGTCTGCTGTTGGCTCGCTAGATGACCCGGGGCAAGTGTCCTCCCCTTTCATAGCCTTATTTTTCCATTTGCAAAATGCAGGCTCTTATTGTCTACTGCATCCGGTGGGAGCTTACAAGACGGCGTTGTGCCTGCCTGCCTCACTCCCAGAAAAAGACAAAATGAAAAATTCTCCCTAAAGTTATGCCAGTAAGAGCAATATCACTACTGTTGCTAAGAAAAAAGGCAGAACACTTTGGAGGGGATAAAGAGGTGTTTTTTTTGTTTGTTTGTTTGTTTTGTTTTTTTTTAGGTGTAAGAGCTTTGGCCTTGATTCCTTAAATCGTTGTTGGAAAGTGTGATGGTAACTTGGTCTTGTTGAAAGGCTAAACTTGGGGGAAATGGAAAAAGTCTCTTTTTTTTTAATTGATTGAAGTATTAAAAATAGTAGTACATATGTCTCTTTTTTTCCCCCATTGACCTCCCCCCACCCTCCCCTTCCCCCCAGTACATGCCTTTACCTGCCCCCCACCCCAGTGTCTTTTATCCATTGGTTATGCTTATATGCATGCGTACAAGTCCTTCAGTTGATCTCTTACAGCCCCCCGCCCCAAAACCTCCTCTGCCTTCCTGCTGTAGTTTGACAGTCTGTTCAATGCTTCTTTGTTTCTGTATCTATTTTTCCCCCTTTTCTTTCCTTTAAAAAATCTTGCCTCTGCAGACTAGAAATAAACATATAATAACAAAAAATGTTTGAGTCCCAATTTCTTTTTCCCTCTTCCCCTTTCTTTTTCCTTCCACCTTTTGCAAATGAGATAATACATAAGGAAGTACCAAATAAAAGTGAGATGTTTTTATTGTAACTATTTTGAGTCCTTGTCTTGAACCTGTCCTTTTCCCCACGTACCAGTAAGTCTTGCAGTGTTATCTTGGATAGCTCGTCAGGACACTTAAAAATCTTAAACACTGCCTGTCTTTGGTGCCGGTTATTAACTGTTTTTACACCAGCGCCTCTTGTCTCGTAAACTGGACGCACTTCCTATGAGCTGACTGCTTTGAGGAAGTGTGTTCTGACTTTCCATGAGTCAGGACTTCAGCGCTGGAAGGGAAGCAGCTAGAAGATTTCTAGGCGCTGATTGGGGAAGAACCCACAAGGAGATCACTTCTGCCGGGGAGCGCTGTTTGGGACCAAATGCTCCTTTCTTTAAGCATTGCTCGATAGCCTCACTTCCCAGGGATATGTTCCTTTTCCATAAAGTTACTACTCATTTTGAAGTGTCATCTTATCTTGATAAATGTGTTCACTTAAGAGCAACATACAAAGGTGTTTCTCTCAAGCCCCCAAAAATAAAAAAGCAGAGCCTTGCACTTCAGAGTGAGGAAAGCCCGCCTGCTCCGTTAATGGTTTTCCTCATCCGTCTGAGGGTGCCGTTTGGATCTGCTCGGTGTGTTAACGGCTGTGTCCCACGGGAGGCTGAGCTCCGCCTGGTTCCTTGGGGCAGGCCTTCCTCTGACCCTGTGTTTCCCCTCCTTCTCCTTGGATTCGGTGCAGCCGCTCCTCTTGTGCTCACTGGGCTCAGAGCAAGCTCTCATGTTCCTTTTCCGTAAGATCAGGGCTTGTCCGCCAAGAAGGGCAATGGCAGTCTGGGTCCAGCACAAGCACATCGGAACTGACCGTTCCTCCCATTCAGCAAAACGTGGCCCTGCGTGCGGGCCTGCCCAAGCCTCTGCCTTCCCTCCGCCTAGTGGCAAACATAATCCCACCAGGAGCAAGGGTCCCTTAGGCAGGGCAGGGCCTGAGTGAGAGAACAGGGAACCGTGGTGAGGGTCCCTAGTCTGCGCCTCCCTTGGCCATTCAGCTGTGAGGAGGGGAGATGGCGCAAAGCCTCAGACCACAGGGGTTGGGACCTCGGGGTTCTAGGTGCGCTCTGCTGAGTGTGATACGTAACCCGCTTTCCTCCATAGGAAGCAGTAGTGTGACCCTTACAGGGGCCTATAACTATAAGGATCAGATAGGTGGTGGTCCTGCTTACTAAGTTAACACAGTTATTGTTGGTCATAGTGGCTTCACAGGGCTGAAGGAAAATTGTGTTCTCAATTAGAGAAAACCTTTTGTGAATTTAAGGGAGTGATGTCAGTGACAGTAGTGTGTGTGTGTGTGTGTGTGTGTGTGTGTGTGTGTGTGACAGTGTAAAAAGAGGCTGTGCTGGCCACACGTGGTTCTTGGCATCAAGGATTTTATATTCTCTTGAGCTTTTTGATGCTAAAATTAACCTGGATATTCTATTAACCGAGATCAGCTAGCTGCCTGTGCTATTTTTAACCCCTAAGGACTAATGTGCAGAACGGGACTGTGCCTGGGGAGCAGCTGGGCTCAGGGCCAAGGGTGATTTCAGCCTGTGGCTCCAGGTTTTGCCTGGGAAGGGGGTGGGTTTTCTGTGCATGTGTGTGGGGGTGGAGAGGGATGCAGACTTCAAGTGCCTGTGTGTGTTATCTCACTGTAATTTAAATTCTCACAACTCCAGGACACTTGCTTCGAGGAAGGGGGACTTCTGGGACTTAAATAACTTGCCCAAAGTCACCCAGCCTGTAAGAGCGGAACTGGGATTTGAACCCACTTTTGTGTTATGCCAATGTTCTTCTCCTCATCACTTAATACTATCTGTCTTTTCTTTGTCCATGATCTTGGGTTTGAATGGTGGTGGTGGTGGTTGGGGGTGGGGATAGTGAAGGGCTGGGAAACTTTGCGCCAAGTCCTGGCCCGGTTGCTCTGAGCCACTGACCAGGGGGCGCCGGGGTTAGGAGTTGGAGAGAAATTGTGAAGATGCCATCTTGAACAGAATGCAGAAATCCAGAGATGGTTCTTTGAGAAGGCCCCCTGGCAACTCATACACCCCCGGGCACATTAGGAAAAGGCACTGGGCAGGTGAGCTTGAGGCAGCCTTGTAGATGGATCACCTGGCTGCAATATAACATTTGGTAGAAAACGTTTAGATTTGCTTCTCTGAAGCTAATGAGGCATTTGAGTGTATAAATACTTCCACCTTCCTGAAGGTACTTGGGGAGTGAGAACACTGTCTTAGTCTTAAGATGAGCACATGTTTAGAAAGGAGATGGATGTATTCGCTGGGAACAACCAGAAGTGGTAGCTGCTAAGGCCTGAGATGCGAGGTTTGCAAGTCGCACTTGAGTGAAGACGGTCGGGCTTCTGTGTTCACAGGTAGAGCTTGCAGGCCGCTGTGGCGACCAGAGCCCCTGGGAGCCAGTGCTGGAGAGGTGGAGGGTGTAGCTAACCACAAAGACTGAGTCACGGCTATGTTTTCTCACTAATTCTGTGTCTTCAAACAAATCCAAGTTCTCTCTGCCTCAGTTTCTATGTGAAAGTGGAGAGTAAGACCTTTTGGGGGAGCTTAATGAGTTTGTGATACTTCCGCTGCTCTGCTCTTTATTGACAGGTGTTACTAGTGTGATTTGAAGCTCCAATGTGAAGCTATTTGTTATGTTCATCTTGCAGCAAATCAGAGTTCCCACTAAACAGATAGGACAGCTGCACTTTGTGCTCGATAGCAGGTGGGCGAGGTCAGACATCAGGGGAAAGCAGCCTTGAACCTACCATTAAGAGTTTGGAGAAGGAGGGAGTCATTGTGTGACATAGAGCTGGGCAGTGGACGCAGCTTTGGGGGGACAGCAGTGGCTGGCTGGAGCGGCCAGTGAGGCGTGTGGATAGGCCTCTGGCCTCTGAGCGGGTAGAGTGGGGCACGCAGATGGGCCTTGTGGGGACTTGAATGTCGAGTCCTGCAGATGCTGGTCACTCCTGGAGAGTCCAAGGTGAGAGAGCAGATGTAAGATCATGGCGTTGGCAGGGTCGAGTGGGGGAGGTGAGGGCAGTGAGGGCGCATCCTCACTGGTTGTCTAGTTTTCTTCATCCTGATGTCAGGGTGGGGGTCTATACTCAGCAAAGGAGAGGAGGAGCTCACAGCATGATGGCATGTTCTAACTTTGACTGGTAGGTAGAGATGTACAGGAATGTTCATGGCAGCAGCACTATAGTCAGGGTTAAATGAACAAATAGCAAAAGTGAAAACAAAGTATATGCCAATTGGAAGGGTGCTTCCACAGCGTGGAATATTATGCAGCTTTCAGAGGAATGAGTTAGAGCCAGGCCAGGCCACATGACGTGCAGGAAGTTCCATGGGGTATGACTAGAAAGAAAAGCAAAATACAGAAAGTCTCTCTCAGATCATCCCCTTAAAGAGCAGTAAAAGCCAGGTAAACATGTGCAGTCGTGGAAATAAAGACCTACACAAGCCCATCAGTCGGACTCCCTGTGGTGGGGAGTGTGGAAAGGCTTTGGAAGGAAGAGGGAAGCAAGTAAGAAATCAAAGGTCTGTTTTGAAAAAGCAAGGGCATGACTCTCGTGCACGGATGTGAAATTTTGTATCTAGATAGGTAAATGGAGACTTTAAAAACACAACAACTTTAAAAATGGATAGAACAACATTCTGTAGAGGAACCAAGGCCCAGAAGAGAAAACGATTTACCTGGATTATAGCAGGCTCGCTCTGTGCAGGGAAAGTGAGGGAGAGACGGGAGCAGAGCTGCCGCCGGAGTCCAGAAATGAGTGAATAGCAAGCTGGAGCACAGTGGAGGCTGCTGGAGCGGAGGGGCCTCGGACCAGCTCCAACACAGCGAGCGGGTTTGGCGCTCCAGCTGCTGTGTTCAGAAAACTCGGACACGGGTGAAAGGGAACTTAAAGTCACGTCATCCGCAGCAGATGACCCGGTGCTTTTCTTTAAGTGAGAGGCAGCTTCCAAAATTAACAGTTAACACATTCAAACTTTGGGATAAATGCAAGTCCCGTGATCATCCTTAGAAATAAGGAGATGAGTGTCTCTCAGTTCCTGGTTCCTCAGCTCCGTGGGCTGGAACCCAGGAAGTGGTTCTCGCATGTGGGAACCTACCCAGGGATCAGAGTGTCTGGGGAGCTTTTGGTTTGAGTGCGTGTGTTTTAATCCCTGCTGGAAATGATGGATCGTCAAGATGACCGTGGGATCAGAGATAGTGATTCCTCGCTCTCTGAGTGTCTGCAAATGCTAGGCCTGTTTCTGCATGCAGGGCTGGATTCCCCAGGGTCGCAGCTCCCTCTCCTGAAATTCGGCATTGTTAGTTTCAGTTTTCAAGTAAGTTTGAGCCCCACATTGGGGACAGTGAGCCTCTCGGGATAAGCCCATGGTTGGTAAATGCTGCATCTCAACATGTAAAACATGTTGTTAGGGTCAGTGTCTCCTAGGAGGGCAGGAGGGAGGCTGGGAGCCACACTCAGGGTTACGCAGGACATCGGGACCTTTTCTAGACACAGAGCACAGTGCCCTTCACTCCGGGTCAGCCGAGGAATGTGTTTTCCTCTCACATTGCTTCTGTTCCTGTTACCTGAAAATTTCCCAAATGTAGAGAATTATTCTATCTTGGCTCCCAGCTGCCAACAGGATAAAACCCAAAGGTCAAGTCCTACTGTCAGGCGGCGGTGCTCTCCTAGTCAGGTGACTGCATCCCCCCGCGCACCAGATGCCACAGTGCCAGTGCTTCCTGCTCAGCAGCTGAGTGCACCGGGACCAGGACCAAGTCACCAGGCCTTTCCTGAGAACCCTCTTCCCCTTTGCCCGCCTCTGGGACAGACAGGATTTTGGGATTGGGCTCTGGCTTCTGGCTTCTGGCTTCTTGGGGACACTGAACAGAGTTAAGTGTGCTAATTACTCGTGTATCTCTTTCGGGAGCCTGTTGTTGGACTCATAGTTTTGTAAGGGTCCAGTTAGGTGTGATCTGTGTGCGGGCCACTTGAGTCAGGGCCAGTTTCTCCTTCCTTGTCATTGTAAAAAGCCACACAGAGTAACCTCCAGTGATCCTCACACAGCCGAGCCCGTGAAATGGTTGAGGATGCTACACCTGCCCCCAAATCTTCTCTTTAGCTTTGTGTTGTGTTGTTGTTTTCTCTTTTGAGGAAAAAGATTTCATTTTCTTTTTAGCCCTTGTAGTTTCTCCTTTTGGTTCTAAATCCATTCCTGGGAGTTACCAGAACAGCCGGTTTGTTTGATTTTGTGTACGCTGTCCATTTCCACAGATCAGGCCTGGCTGCGGGAGCCACGGACCTGCCAAGTGATGCAAAGACGGCTCCTGTAGGACATTGTACTGATTCTGTGCAGGGAGGCTCCCAAGGTCACACAGCAAGAGAGTTGATGACTGCCTAAGTTGTCCTGTGATGAACTTGCAATTACCCAGGTGCTTCTGTGGTTAGAAAGGCACAGCCTGTTGGGTGTGTATCAAATCATTTCCTCAGACAGATAGCTGACTTCCCACCCAAGGCCTTCTCCTTCTCATTGAAACTTCAGATGAGCATTTATGGGACTCACTGAGCAGAACAACACTTTCTCATGAACCTGAGGTCCTCGAGAGGCCACGACAGCTGGGGGCTTACAGCCTGCTGACCCACTTCCCAGCTGAGTGTCTTGAGTTGCCTGAAATGCCTGAGCCACTTCTGAGACCTTCAGATGGAGGCTCTCTGGCAAGGCAGGGCAGGGGGGAGGCGGGTGGAGTGGGTCAGTTAAACTTGGGCATACAGGAGGGGGGTTCAGCCCCAGGTCCCCAAACCTCTGGGCATCTGCTTATGTTGGCCCAGCTAAATTGGGGCTTTCCAAGGCTGGGGTCAGACTGTGGTACAGAGCTATCAGCAGAGATCCAGGAATAAGAACTGTTCCGGAAACTCCATCAGCGTGCAGACCCCAGGGGACCTGACCAAGCTGGCTTCTTGTTAGATGTCTGCGTAGGATGCTGTGATGGCCTGGCTTTCCCATGGCCTTTGGGATGGGGGCTGGGATGGGGAATTCCAGATTGCTAGGGACTGGGCTGGCAAGCTGAGCCTTTTCCGGAGGCCATGCTGGCTGTCGGGTAGCCATAAATGGTTTTTAACTTAGGATCAAACAATTGGGTATTTTATCTACTTCATAGGGGTGAGTTTCAAGTGCGGTAAATTCTGCTTATATCATGCTCACATGGAAAACACACACCACACTCCCTTTGCCCTGACCAACTTCTGGACATAAACACAGAAGCTTATGGGCACAACACATGGGCACATGTGTGCACACATGCAACTATGTGTACATATAAACATGTGACACAGACAAACATGTATACATGACAAATACACGCACACGGACACACACACATACATGCACACCACACGCACAGGCTCTGGGGTCTGTTTCAGGGGTAGAGGTACATAGTGCTGTGTGCCCAATGTGGTGCTGGGATGGAGGTATAAGGAAGGCTCACAGCAGCTTCTGCAGACTGTTTCCCGGTAGCCAAGATCCATGGCACCAGGGAACCGGCCTTGTGTGCGGAGTAAGGAGTGTGGAGTATAAACATGGGTCCTGCCCAGCCAGCATGGCTCAGTGGTTGAGCATCAACCTATGAACCAGCAGGTCACGGTTCAGTTCCCAGTCAGGGCACATACCCAGGTTTAGGGCTCAATCCCCAGTGTGGGGCATGCAGGAATGCAGGAGGCAGCCGATCAATGATTCTCTGTCATTGTTGATGTTTCTATTTCTCTCTCCCTCTCCCCTCTTCTCTGAAATTAATATATGTGTGTGTCTGTATGTGTGTATATGTAGACATATATACACACACATACACACATATACATACATATACATACAATGGGTCCTGTTTCTCAAGTAAGCCTTAATCTTGTTTTGTCTTCAGGACGCGGTGGAGGCTGCAGAGACACTGCAGTGGTCACATGGCTCATGCAGTCTGATCCCCAGGGGGTCTGTGGGGGTGTGTTTGGGGACACCTGCAGTCTGAGAGCCCCGAGGGCTGCTTGGTGAGGCCCGCACCGCCTGCCCTGGGGCCTCACTGCTGGGACACCTGCCTTTCCACTTTCTATGGCTTGAGAGCTTTTTCTACAATTGTTTTTGGTTTTTTAATATTTTGTATTTGTATCAGAAACCTTTAGCTCTTTAGGTTTTCTTATAGTTCCCCCCCTGTTTCTGGCCTGTTCTCTCAGTTGACTGTAGTCAGATGGGAGCCCCCAGTCTTCCACCAGTTCCGAGGTCCCTGGGCTGGGCTCTGCCATTCAGGAGAATATACTGGAATTCAAGTGAGAGAGATGTTAGTCTAGGGGACACATGAAAAAGAAACCACTGCAAACACTGGTACGTGAGCTGTAATCAGAAGTGAGCAGTGGCCCACCTCACCTCGTGGGAGTCTGTTCCCTGCAGGGGAACGGGAGTGTGTCTGGTGTTAGTAAGGGGAATGCAATCCCTGGATGATTCTGTAGTTTTTGATGAGAAGTTCCGTCCACTTGTTAACTTGGGACAGAGTCAGAGGGTGTTTGTATCCGGCTCTTGCTTCATACCAGGTACAAACCCCAAGGACTAACCAGCTTGCTTCTGTGAGAGTCGCTAGCTTGGCAGCTCAAGCCAACACCTCCCTGGAAAGGGGATGGCCTGGCCTGGTGGGACTCCCTCTGAGCTGGGTGGGCTACAGATGGCTCGATTGTCCCCTTGCAGTTGTACTTACACGGTGATGACTCCCCAACAAATCACGGGAGGTGACGGTCAGAAGACCTCGGCAGCTTCCTGAGCACCCCCAGCTGGCTCCATCCATCTGGAATCTGCGGCATTCCTTTCTCTGTTCATCATTTCCTGCTCCATTCAGCTCTGCGTCAAGTATTTGGAGAAAGGGTTTCAGCATTTGGACCCAAGAATGTGTTTATGCACGTCCTGACTGGAAATAAAGGGTCGTGTGGGAAGAAAGAAACCACTTGTCATTATGTTTTTGCTCAGTATCTTGTTTTTCTGTTGATTTTCTTCACTAACGGATATTCCGGTGTTCTCTTCAGGGAAGCCTTTCTCTCTTTCTTGTGCCCTTCCAGGGCAAGCAGACTGTTTAGTCCAGGAGCCAAGGGGAGTGGTCAGGAGGCAAGAGGAGGGAGCAGGCTGGGTGTCTGGTCTCTCAAATTAGGTTGGTCTTTTATTTCTTTTTCATCTGATCATTATTCACTGTAATATAGAACTAATAACTTAGTTCTATATTTTTCCTTTTGTCTCTCGGAACACTGGAGAGGTGGTACTACCCACCCCTGCCCTTCTGTGCCCTGCTGTCTCCTCTGCCCCAGTCAGTCTTCCTATTGGTAACTGCACTAGAATCCACCAGATTTGTGAATATAAAAATGTAGTTTTATTTAAAATATTTTTAATTGATTTTTTTAGAGAGAGGGGAAGGGAAGGGAGAGGGAGAGAAACAATGTGAGAGTGAAACATGGATCAGCTGCCTTCTGCATGCCCTCTACCAGGGTTTGAGCCTGCAACCCAGGCATGTGTCCTGATGGGGAATCGAGCCAGCAACCTTTTGATGAATGCGACTATACTGAACCAACTGAGCCACACTGACCAGTGCAAGAAAGTTGTTGTTTAAAGGTAGGATATATCTGCTGATTCTCAATAATGAGGGCCCGGCAATGGCAAGCCGGGTCTCTAATCCATCATGGACTGATGGACGGTCGCCTGAGCACATGGCTCTCTAAAGCCCTGCCTCTTGCTTTAGAACATAGTCCAGACTTTAGTATCACCATGGCCTCAATGTGGGGCTGGCACTGTTTATCAAATACAATATTTCAGAACTATTTGGGACACCCTGTATGCATCTAATCTGGGAAGTATTGTGGGGTATATAAATATGGGTTTTGTGTGTTAAGACTGGGGGTGGACCAGGATGGGGTAGCATTCAGAAGTCAGTGTAAGATAGAGACTTTCTGGGGTCACTACAAGGCAATGACAAGAAATGTTAATTTGACTTGAGGCATTAATCACAAATCCTAGTTGTTCTCCTCCCACTCATGGGTTGCTTAGGAGGCAGTTCCAAATCACACAGGCTGACTACTAGCTGAAGTCTGCCCAGGGGGATCTGATGTGCACCACCTGTGTGTTTCATGTAGTTGGGTCCATGGAGCCATAAACTGGGGATTCACAAGATGCAAAGAAAACATAGGCCTTGCCTTCCAAGATGTTAGAGACTAAAGGATAAACAAGACAGACTTATTGACATAGTCACATGTGTATGGGAATAATAATAACTGGGGAATTTTTAGGTCTTGGGGAGGTAAGCTCCCCTTTGTGCTAAGGTAAACTGAGACAGGTCTAAGCTGCTCTTCCTGTTCTTCCAGAAACAGATACCTAGGTGTACACACACATGCATGCATGCCTGTGCACGTGCACACACATGTACACACACTGCATTCAATGTATTTTCCAAACCAGTGAATTCTCAGAAATAACAGAAACTAAATATGCAGAATTAATTTTAATTATATTCAGTGGCCTCATTGAGTAAGAGCAGAACTTTAATCATTAGAAAGAACAAACATTAACTCAGTGTTTTACCTATTTTAAAGATTCATCTATTGGTAAGTGCAGTTGATCAGTTCTGGAGAAGGTGCGTTGACAAGTGAATGTCAGTGTTTCCCATTTTCTTAGAGGAGGATAACAATGGTCTGTCTTGCAACCGAGGCTCCTTAGGTTCCTTGAAATGTGCCATTTTCCTTGGAAAGCAGAAGTAGGGAAGACTAGGAATGGGACATAGAGATTAATAGGTGTGCAGGACTGGACATTATTTTCACTATTTTGTATGTTTATGTTTATACTAGAGGCCTGGTGCACGAAATTCATGCACAGGTAGGTCCCTAGGCCTGGCCTGTGATCAGGGCCAATCTGTGGGGTGACCAGCAGGGTGATCGGAGGGCCCCCGCTGGCACCTGCCTTGGCCGGCCTGGGGCCTGTGGGCTGGGGGCAGCTCCTACATTGTGAATCTGCCCCCTGGTGGTCAGTGCACATCATAGCAACCGGTTGTTCAGCTGGTCGTTCCACTGTTTGGCTGATTTGCATATTAGGCATTTATTATATAGGACTAGAAGCCCGATGCCCGAAGATTCGTGCTAGAATGGGCTTTCCTTTCCTTGGCTGCCAGCATCGCCTTTCCACTCCGGCCCAGCCCCTTTCCGCTCAGGCCCCAGAGCCGCCTCTTTTTGCTCTGACCCTGCCTTCCCACGCTGCCCAGAGGCCCTGAGAGACCGGGGGTGGGGCAGAACGCCTGCGTCTCACCCCCGTCACTTGGCGCCTGTGTATGCCAATTAACCGCCATCTTTGTTGGGTTAATTTGCATATCACTTCTGATTGGCTGGTGGTGTAGCGGAGGTACCGTCAGTTTACATGTTTGTCTATTATTAGGTAAGATGTGTGTGCTTCAGAGTTGCAAACCACATTCAGGTAAAATAGGGCCCATTGGACATGGGATCGGGGGGCAGGCCTGGCATACTTGGTCCATCAGGTTGCCCTCCAAGGGGACCCCAGGGTGTGGCCAACTTGACTGTAGGATGCTTCTGAGCCTGTGTGTTCTCTTCTTAGAGAGCATCATGCTTCTTCTTTAAGCATGCTGGTTATGACTTAAAAGTGAAATGTTAACCAAGAAGCATAGTCACACATATAAATGCAGTTTTGTAGGAATAAATATTGTCTGTAGCAACATACTAACTAGGAGGCTGTGTTTTCCCTCAAAATGCAGTGGAAGTAGGGAGTAGGAGGTGTTTCTCACTTCTGGGCTAGTTAGAAAGCATTTAGTCTAGTTAAAAAATCCATACAAGGTTGCATGTATTATGGAAAAAACTGGAAAACCGTGGGCCATGCCACTCCATTTGATTCTACAGACTTTAGGTGACAATTGAAGTTACTTAGCATGTTGTTTTGAATTCTGTAACTTTTTTTCTGGATCGTTCTATGGTTTTTATCTCTGTGGCACAAGGCTCTCATGACAGGAAGTGGATATTAGTGAATCAATTAACTATTTTAAAAACTGTAGGAAGTTATCTTGTGACCAGCCTGCACTTAGAGCTTGCAGGCGCCACCCAAACACAGGCACTAAAACACAAGTATTGCTTTTGTGTGCTGGGTGGGGGTATGTTTGCTCTTACCCCTGGCTGCCGTTCTCGGATCCTGTGGGCCTGGTTATTGAGGCACTGTCTTCATGTGCCAGCTGTGTCCAAGAGATCCTAGAGGAAGCTGTTACTTCTCTCACAGTGGGACAAGGCTGTTACTACTGTGTCTCTGGATGCAAGTTTGAGTTGCAGATTACCCCACAGCAAGGGAAGCCCTCAGTGGGCCAGAGGTTTGTGTAGGTGGGTAGGCCTTGCCCTGTGCCCCCTGCAGCAGTGACCTCTTCATCGGGCGGGGCTGCGGCCTGGGGTGCTTTCTGCACAAAGTGTTATCCGAGCGATAGAATCACATCATTCTTCGGGGTTCATTAATCTGCGGAGTTCATTGGGAGTTCTGGATCATTTCATTAGTGAGTTAGAGAGTCTGCCTTCTCCCTACACGTGGAAATGGGGCTGCTGAGAAATCAACACCAAACAAGTTGTGGAGGGAGTATGTTTAATCTATTCTCAGGTTTATACAAAAAACTTGCCCACATTTTATTAACAGATAAGAGTAAACAGAGATTAGGGAAGGATGAAGAAAACCAAGTTGGTTTTACTGGGAAAAATTAAATATATAATAACACTGCACTTGGCCTGTTTAAAGACCAGCCAAGAATAAGGTGTGTTGTTGTTGTTTTTAAAGGTAGAATGAGGGTCCTGGCCCATTTTGCACCATTTAGCAAATGAACAGCTAGGTTTCGTGGCTGGACCGCACACCTGCCAGAGCTCGGAAATGCCCACTTCTCTGGCCCCTTCTGGTCGGGAGCGATTGCTGATCACTTCTTATTGCCTTCCTCCCACCCTGCACTCCCCTTACATGTGCACGGCTGAGATGACCCAGAGTCCTTTCCAAGATAGTTTTGGACTCAAGTTTAATAAAGGAAACCTCAGGAAATCCAGAATAGAAAGTTAGCACATGACGAGAGGAAATTCGTTTTGAGCTCTGCAGATAAATTTGTGGTTTGGCTTTCTAATATCGCAGCGAACTCAGCTCTAGGAGGGCAGGGAGTGAAGGTCAGGTGGCCCCAGCATTGTAAGTGATAATAATGGTTTGTGGAATAAAATAGTGGCCATTGCGCAAACTAACAAATCTGTAGTATAAACTGTTTCACAATCATGAAATTTAGGTAACAAAGGCTACCAATCTAGTTTTCTCATTAGCAGGTTTCTCTCTTTTTTAGAAGTTTGTCAGAAGCAACTTGGTAATTCCTGGTGGGCTTAGCAGGGATCTGCATTATATTTCAAATCTACGTCTTTGACGTTTCTTTTGTTTCTTGTCACCGTTCTGCAGTCACAGGTAACGAATGCACTGTCTGTCAAAGTGACATGTCAGGTTGCTGTCACTGAACGCTCGGAGGATGCAGGGGCTGTGCAGGGAAGACCCAAGCCACCACTGCTGGGTCAGGGTGCCTGCTGGCCTGGGGCCTGGCTCTGGGGGGGTGGGGCTGGGTCTGAAGACCCTGGTGCCCTGTGTGGGCCTGTCCTAGGAAGGAGGTGATGTCCATGAGTGAGCTGTACCAGTGAATAGCAGTGGAGCAGGGAAAGGGTGCCTGGAGTTGTGGCTCCTGACCGACCCAGGGCTGCTCATGAGGGCTGTCCCAGGTCCACTCCCTGCCCCTTCCCTAGTTAGGAGAGGTCTCCAGCACTTTCCTCTCTCAGATCCTGGTCAGCCTCCTCCAGGAGCGCCTAGCTCTCCCCTCTGATCTTAGTGCCCCCGGCCCGTCCCCCCTCTCAATGCCCCCTCTTCTGTGCCCCCAGCTCCCTGCCCTACATCGCCCAGCCACCCCCTTCCTGTACCTTTGCATGTCCCCCGCCCCTCCACCCCATTCCCCTTCTGAGGGGCATGGCCTCCTTCCTGCTGAGGTTTCTCTTTGAAACCCTTTGCTCTGAGAGCTCAGCCTGAGGCTGGGCTGCCTTCGGGAGAGGAGGCTGCTGGGTCCCCCTGGAGGTGGGCTAGCAGGGGACAGAAAGAGCTGGCATGCCCACCGTCCCTTCCTGGAATTCTTCTCCTCAAGTGTGGTCCTCATACCAACAACTGGGCACTTGTTTGGTGTGCAGATGTTAGGCCCCCCTCCCCCCACAGACCTACGGAAGCAGTAACTCTGGGCAGGGCCTGGCAGTCCTTGTTTGCAGGGGTTCCCAATGCAGCAAAAGTCAGAGGGCCCCTGGGCTAAGCCGCTGTTTCCTCTCTGCTGAGCTGAGACTCCAGCAGCTCTTTCTGCCTTGTCACCAGTGGAAAGTGCTCCTCATTTGACGTTTCTGGGCGAAACTCCTTCTGCTGCCAGGTTCCAGCTCCTGGGGGAGATGTGAGGAGCTGGCTCAGCCCAGCTACGGCCACTCAAGGGAGGAGCCCCTCACCGGAACCCTCTCTGGGTGCCATGCCAACACCCATGAGCAGTACACGGAGGGTTTTGTTCCCTTATCTCTACTTGCTGTCACCAAATTGGTTTGATTACCCACCAGCATTTCCCACACAGACTGTCTGATGCACCCAGTCTTAGGTGCCGGTGCAGCACGTGGGGCCCAGAGTTAATAGGATAGGGCGGGACACGGTGCCACATACCCGACCACACAAAGGGGCTTCTCCACTTTTGTTCCATCCACTCAGGCGCCCACTCGCCCGCCTAGTCTTTGGAATTAAAGGTTAGGGTGCGATCTGTACCAACAGCATAAATGGGAGATATTTTAAGTTG
The DNA here is from genome assembly GCF_963455305.1 of Plecotus auritus. Lineage (NCBI taxonomy): Eukaryota > Metazoa > Chordata > Mammalia > Chiroptera > Vespertilionidae > Plecotus > Plecotus auritus. The sequence goes on from NC_137772.1 coordinate 30,358,693, forward strand.
GTCATGTCCTACTTGGGATTGCTGCTGCCATGCCTTGTTACCCCAACCACAATTTAGGATTTGACGTGCCCCTAGAAATCCCGGCTTTGCTTAAATTGCAGTCGGGGAGAACCCTAATTACTGACCTTGGAGGGAGGTTTGCATGCTCTGTTATTACATTTGAGGTTTTGTTGAACAGCCTGTGTGGTTAGAGGCTATTTTGGAAAGAAAGATTGTCACACATGTAGTTGAAAACACCGAGCCTTTTCATGGATGCTGTGGAGAGGCTGGGCTCTGCGTGGGCGCGTGGGGCGTGGGAAATGAGGCTTCTTTCCTAAAGACACCACCCCCTCGAAGCTTGTCTAGAGCTCACTTGTGGCATCAGCAACTTGCTGTTCTGTGTGGCAGTTTTAATTGTTTTGCCTGAGCAGCCCTGAGTGATGATGCATGTCAGCCTGACCTCTTTTGCAGGATCTCACCGTGGAAGCGTTGGTACAGTCCTGCCTTCAGGGTCTCAGGGCCAGAATCCCTCCCATCAGCCTGAGTGGCTCATCAGGTTTTTAGGGTGATTCATGGTTCCCAAATAAGCATCAGCCAGGGGTCAGCTTGTGATTTTCAGAGGCGTGTGTCCCTGTGCAGTGAGGCCTTATCCCGGCCCCCTCAGGGGCACGTGGGGCTAAATGACTGAGTGCATGTGCCACACACTGTGCCAGGCGAAGGCTAATGCTGCTGGCCCTGACAGCCCGGCTGCCTGCCTTGTAGTGAGATTCACACAGACACGTGGGGTGTTCATGTGCAAAATGTGTTGCAGTACCCCTTAGCCCAGCAGAGGGGTCCCTGGGGCAGTGCCCACCTCTGTGTCTCCCTAACCCAGAGGAGAAGTCCCTGGGGCAGTGCCCACCTCTGTGTCTCCCTAACCCAGAGGAGAAGCTCCTGGGGGCCGGTGCCCACCTCTGTGTCTCCCTAACCCAGAGGAGAAGCCCCTGGGGCACTGCCCACCTCTGTGTCTCCCTAACCCAGAGGAGAAGCCCCTGGGGCAGTGCCCACCTCTGTGTCTCCCTAACCCAGAGGAGAAGCCCCTGGGGCAGTGCCCACCTCTGTGTCTCCCTAACCCAGAGGAGAAGCCCCTGGGGCAGCGCCCACCTCTGTGTCTCCCTAACCCAGAGGAGAAGCCCCTGGGGCAGTGCCCACCTCTGTGTCTCCCTAACCCAGAGGAGAAGCCCCTGGGGCAGTGCCCACCTCTGTGTCTCCCTAACCCAGAGGAGAAGCCCCTGGGGCAGTGCCCACCTCTGTGTCTCCCTAACCCAGAGGAGAAGCCCCTGGGGGCAGTGCCCACCGCTGTGTCTCCCTAACCCAGAGGAGAAGCCCCTGGGGGCAGTGCCCACCGCTGTGTCTCCCTAACCCAGAGGAGAAGCCCCTGGGGACAGTGCCCACCGCTGTGTCTCCCTAACCTAGAGAAGAATCCCCTGGGGGCCGGTGCCCACCTCTGTGTCTCCCTAACCCAGAGGAGAAGCCCCTGGGGCAGTGCCCACCTCTGTGTCTCCCTAACCCAGAGGAGAAGCCCCTGGGGCACTGCCCACCTCTGTGTCTCCCTAACCTAGAGGAGAAACCCCTGGGGCAGTGCCCACCTCTGTGTCTCCCTAACCCAGAGGAGAAACCCCTGGGGCAGTGCCCACCTCTGTGTCTCCCTAACCCAGAGGAGAAGCCCCTGGGGCAGCGCCCACCTCTGTGTCTCCCTAACCCAGAGGAGAAACCCCTGGGGCAGCGCCCACCTCTGTGTCTCCCTAACCCAGAGGAGAAGCCCCTGGGGCAGTGCCCACCTCTGTGTCTCCCTAACCCAGAGGAGAAGCTCCTGGGGGCCGGTGCCCACCTCTGTGTCTCCCTAACCCAGAGGAGAAGTCCCTGGGGCAGTGCCCACCTCTGTGTCTCCCTAACCCAGAGGAGAAGCCCCTGGGGCACTGCCCACCGCTGTGTCTCCCTAACCTAGAGAAGAATCCCCTGGGGGCCGGTGCCCACCTCTGTGTCTCCCTAACCCAGAGGAGAAGCCCCTGGGGCAGTGCCCACCTCTGTGTCTCCCTAACCCACAGGAGAAACCCCTGGGGGCCGGTGCCCACCTCTGTGTCTCCCTAACCCAGAGGAGAAGTCCCTGGGGCAGCGCCCACCTCTGTGTCTCCCTAACCCAGAGGAGAAGCCCCTGGGGCACTGCCCACCTCTGTGTCTCCCTAACCCAGAGGAGAAGCCCCTGGGGGCAGTGCCCACCGCTGTGTCTCCCTAACCCAGAGGAGAAACCCCTGGGGGCAGTGCCCACCGCTGTGTCTCCCTAACCCAGAGGAGAAGCCCCTGGGGGCAGTGCCCACCGCTGTGTCTCCCTAACCTAGAGAAGAATCCCCTGGGGGCCGGTGCCCACCTCTGTGTCTCCCTAACCTAGAGGAGAAGCCCCTAGGGCAGTGCCCACCTCTGTGTCTCCCTAACCCAGAGGAGAAACCCCTGGGGGCCGGTGCCCACCTCTGTGTCTCCCTAACCCAGAGGAGAAACCCCTGGGGGCCGGTGCCCACCTCTGTGTCTCCCTAACCCAGAGGAGAAACCCCTGGGGCAGTGCCCACCTCTGTGTCTCCCTAACCCAGAGGAGAAACCCCTGGGGGCCGGTGCCCACCTCTGTGTCTCCCTAACCCAGAGGAGAAGCCCCTGGGGGCCGGTGCCCACCTCTGTGTCTCCCTAACCCAGAGGAGAAGCCCCTGGGGCAGTGCCCACCTCTGTGTCTCCCTAACCCAGAGGAGAAGCCCCTGGGGGCCGGTGCCCACCTCTGTGTCTCCCTAACCCAGAGGAGAAACCCCTGGGGCAGTGCCCACCTCGGTGTCTCCCTAACCCAGAGGGAAAGCCCTCAAGCTGGGTGCACATCACAGTCCCCTGGGAGCTTTAAAACAACACCAGTGCCCGGTCCACCCACTGAGGACCTGATTCCGTGGGTCTGGACTGGGCGCTCACAAACTTTCAATGCCCACCCTCACAGCTCGTGGTGGGGGGATCTAATTTTTGCCAGGATTGAGAAGAAGAGGAGCAAGATCAGTAAGGAATGCAGTGGAGTTGAGGGTCTTCTGCTGTGTAACCCACTCCTTCTCTCCCCTCACGTTTCTGCTGTAAGCGTATCTGGCCCACATGCTCTTCACTCTCATCCTCTAAGCATTGCCAGCAGCTGTTGGCTTTGAGTCTTTCCGATGCCGTGTGTGTGTGTGTGTGTGTGTGTGTGTGTGTGTTTATAAGAGTAAATATTTTCACTGAAGAAAATATTTGTGGAATACAGAAAAGCAAAGTTAGAATATGAAAATGTGTAATTCCACACCGATGCCTTTTGCACATCTAAACCCCAGACACAGCCTTTCTGCAGGAGACTGGACTATTAGTACGTCTGTGAGTGGCTAAGACACGGCACATTTATGGGGCACCTGCTGCAAGGAAGCTCTGAGTGCTAACATCCCATGTGGGTCCAAAGCGGTCAGTCCTATACTTAAGCTTGGAGATCCTCCCACCCCCTTTGTCAAAGAGCACCTCTCCCTCCCTGGCACGTGGAGCCTTCTCAGTCTTTGCTTTGGAAGCTGGAGCCAGAGGACTGGTGGCGGTGTTTAGAGATTTGAGGGTCTGGCCTCAGCTTCATATGTGATTGTGTAAGACCTTCGTGCAATGTTACGAGGACAGGTTGAAAGCCAGTTGGTTCTGGGTTCACTTTTAGCTTTGACCTTGACTAGTTGTGTGCTTCGAGAGAACAGTAACAATGCCCCTCAGCCTGGTGTTCACACAGCTAATCTACCTGGGAGAAGATGGAACAGAATTGTGGATGTCAGGTGCCCATGGCATGTGCCACATAAATGCTGGTGGATTTTATCCTCATATTCTTGAACTGTCATTGGTTTGGGATTATCTAAACGTGACTGGAGGGTACACTGGAGTTGAGCTTCAGAACTGATGTTGGGGCTGACGTTGGGGATGAGAGGAGACTGTGAACAGGCCCCACATGCTTGGATGGGGCTCTGCTGTTGATGGGGAAGAACTGCACAAATCGGTGACCAAGTTAGACACGTGAAGGGAATGAAGGAAAAGATGCTCAGTGCTGTTTATGCTTTTCTCAAGATGAGACCACAGTGCCAGAGGTCTGGCCTGAAGTAAGGCCAGATGAATGTCCCATGACCAAATGAGGCTCTGAGAACTTGTTCGTCAGGCCTGGCTCTGTGCTGCCTCTTGTCTGACCAGAAGGATCGACAGTTTCTCAGAGGAGTTTCCCTTGGGAAACTCTTGGGCTCTTGATCCCGTGAAGGTTGTAAGCCAACGGAGGTGGGCGCTGCTTCTGGCTCTGGGTGGCTTTGCCCTAACCCGCCATGGAGCCCCTTGCCCATTGCAGCCCCTGTGGCCTCCTCCTTTGCTCTAAATTGGATGAGGTGACGTCTACCTCTGCTGCCTGTTCTGTTATTCTGATATACTTTCTGTGTTAAATTGAATATTCACTATGATAATTTAGTGGGACCAGAAATTTATGGAAAGACAATGATTTACTATGGAGACATTTGGGGACAGTGCAGAATAACTCCAGCTGAATAGCTGTTATTGTGATTCGGGGAAATCATTGACACACCTCTCCTTGGATCCCAGACCCCAAAGCTAGGTTGGATCTCTGGCCTCTAAAGTCACTTGGATCATGTATAGTCAGCAGGTCTTACTCCCTGTTGTGTACTAGCACCAAGAAAGTTATGCAATGAAGACAGCCACTGGTCCCTGATGCTAACCTCAATGATATCAGTGTTTTAAACTCGTGTGGAATGGTGGGGGTTGTTGACTGCTGCTCTGTGAGTGTGCCAGGGACCATGCTAAGAATTTCAGAGGCAGTATTATCCCTATTTTACTGATTGGGAAACCGAGGCTTAGTGGGAGTCTCATACCTGATCTGAGATAACAGTGAGAAGGGCAGCTTGGCTGAGTGCTGGCCATGGGCGTAAGCCTCTAGTTTGGAGAGAACCATGCTTGGCTCCATTCTGGAAAGCTCAGCAGTAATGTGAGCTCCTCTCAGCTGGCCCCATGGTTCATTCTCCCATTGCAGGGCCCTACTCTCATCCTGGTGGCTTTGAGCTTCCTAGGAGGATTGGGATGTGGGTGGTGGTGGGCCAGGTCACCCTTTCAAATGGGAGTGGAGCTGCCACATGAACCTCTTGGAGGAACTTGGCCTCCTGCCTGGGTCATGGTGATGTCCAGGCTGTGAGTGGCACAGCCCCAGCTCCTGGGGGAGAAGGAGCTCAGGCCTGCAGGGGCACAAACGTGGGTATGCAAAGAAACAGTGTTACACACTTTGTCCTGACGTGAGATGGTCACATTGAAAGAGCAGGTTATGAGGGTGGAAAGTTAAACCCATAGAATCATGTTATATGAAGGCAGGATCCAAACATACGCCTACTGACCACCAGTGTGTAAAAAGTATCACAAAAGCATACAGGCCACCAGGGGCTGTGCTAGGCCCATAGGCTTATGTGTGATCTTTCCTCCTTTTTTTGAATTTCACATGTTCTAAGCAGTCATTGTACGACACACACACAGAAACACACACAAGTGGTTAGCTATTTCCTGTGTTTCTCATTCATGCCACCGTGCAAAACGTCTGGAACATTCCCTCTGCCCTTGTGCCTTCACCTTCCCTGCCCCCTGCCCACTTTGTCCCAGTCTCCTGTGTCTTGACCTCCGTCTCTCTGCCTCCTGGTCCACTTGTCTCAGGCCATTCAGGGCCTGCCCACTTCATCAGGGTTCTGGCGGGGAGGGGCCGAGAGGAGGTTTCGGTGGCACAGAGTACTTTACATGTCTTAGACATCATGGTAGAAAATAGGATTGGGGATTTTCTATGAACTCAGTTTATTTTAATTCATGGAAAACTGTGAATTGGCCCTTGATTCAGTACAAGCCGTCTAGACCAGCCAGTGGCTCAGATTCCGGGAGCTAAAAATAGAAGTGGTAGGAAAAGGGAACGCCTTCCTGGAGGAGAAACCTCAAGACGGAGCTGAAGTGAGCAAGTTTCCACAGGTAAGATGGTAGCTCCCAACTCCAACAGCTGGCCGGGGAGCAGGGCAGCTCAGGGTTAGCTAGTGCTTTCCTTAGTTCTGAGTTTTAGTCAAGCAGCAGTGGTGTACTTTGAGAGGGGTGTGGACAGTTTACATTTAAATGGCAATAAATTAAAGAATAAATGTGGAATTTTCAACGTTTATTAGCTGTAGCTAGACTTTAAGCCTGAAAAAATTATTCAGAAGGAAAAAGGGCTAGGTGCATGCTTTGTATATATGTTAGTGGGTGGAAATATGATCATAACTTGGAGACTAACAAAAGTGATAGAATTGTTAAATAGGTGTTTAATATATATCTATATTTATAATATTTTAATATATGTGGTCAACTTTTAAAAATGTTAAGCAGGATGTACTTAGATTTCTAATAGGCAAACTATATAATAGAGAATACAGAAGTAAATAAAAATATATATTGGAACCTAATTTGTTATAAAGATGGCATTTTATTTTAGTTCACTGGGGGAAAGGGTGGTATATTTGATAAACGGAGTTGTCTTAATTGACTGCCTTGAAAAAAATTATATCCGAACTTACACCATATAAAACAAACTCATACAGAGTAAAGGTTACAGTGTGAAAAAATAGAACAAAAATATCAGGACCATTTTGGAGAATATTGCGAATAATTTCTGGAACAGGGGAGAACTTCCTAAGTAATTACTAAGCTGAAAAGCTGAAGAGGAAAAGACGGCAGAGTTGGTTACATAAGAATTTAAAATCCCTGTATGGAAAAGACACCAAATGACAAATGGCACACCTAAAGGAAATGTCTGTGACACCCATTCATGACCCATCTGCTCACAGTAAACCTGGGCGCTCACACGCTGGGACAGACCTACGATCCAGAGGCACACAGGCTGGGAAGTGACAGCAGAGAAAATGCAGGTCATGGCCAAGGCCAGCACCGTGAACAAGGGCAGGAGAGTGTGGGCCCCCCAGCACTGATATTTCTCTGGTGGTGGGTGTGCACCCTCACCCCTGCGAGTCCCCACCAGAGGCAAGCAGCTGAGGTGAGGGGGAGTCTGAGTGCCCAGGCTGCCAGGTGGCACCAGCTGCTGAACTTGGTGCCTGCAGGTTGAGTTTTCAGACAGCAGTTGGGTGAATACACCCGTGTTGGTGCCGCCATCCTTCGGAACACTGCCATTCCTAAAAAGGACAGATAAATCCACAGGGAGTAACACATTTATCATACGGTAAAGAGAAAAAAGCTAACTGAAGTCATACACAGGATGATCCTAGTTTAGTAAACAAGTTAGAACTCCCCCCTTCCATATATCAATACATGTATTCCCTGTGGGCTGTAAGGTCATAGAAAGGTCTGGGAGTATCCACAGCACACAGTCAGTGTAGGTTATAGCTCACAGGTGTGGGGCTGGTTGAAGGGAGGGAAAGATAACCTATTCTGTATACTACACTTAGAGCGTTACTGGTTACAATGGGTATGTATTTCTTTGGAAATTAAAAGCATTTAAAAATGGATAAAGAAACAAATAGAGTTTCTTTATACAACTCTTAATTTTACACATAGAGATTTCTAAAAGGGACCGTGCATATCGTTCAGTTACTGTGGATTACCAGTATGTACATACTGTGTGCCCAGAAATGGGGAAAGGTGAGCCCACCTGGGTGAGGGGACGACAGTGCATAGCACAGAATGTGTCACAATTTGGACCCCACATCCTGGCTCAGTGTTGCCAAAGGCTCTCTCTGTTAAAATCTCCCATTGCTGAACATTTCATTGTTTTCTCTTTTTTGGTTAACATAAGTATTGTTATAATAAACATTGATCATTCATAAATCTTTGTTTTGTGGATTATTTCCCTAAGAGACCTAGGTATTGACTTATTTGTGGTTTTAAAACAAATATTTTTAAAAGATGGAGAAATGGCAACTTTGGAAATCACAGGCAGGCATAAGGGGAGGACAGAAGAGCAGTGTGGAGGGCGGCGGGCGTGTCCTTCATTTTTCATGTACACGTGTGACTGGTAACAAAATGTACTATCAGGTGCCACACGGTCAGCTGCAGGTATGGAAGGTGAATTTCTGTTTTGTCAGCCTTTACCCCTTCCTTGACGTGGTGTGTCTTTTCAGGGAGGTGGGAGGCAGGTGGGGAGGGGTCTTTGTCCCCATGTGGGAGGCTGGGGGTTGCTGGGGGGTGGGTGCTCCACTCTTGTCTGAGGGGTAGCAGAACCTTTTCCCCCTACTTCCAGCCCCTTGCCCTGGGCCCCACTCCCACAGGTTGGAGGTGCTGCCTCACCAGCACCTGTTCTCTGTGCTCTGAGAGCCTCCGCTGATGTTATAAATAAACCTGCCACTTGCTGGTTATGCAGCCTCAAAAGATGAGCTCACCTGGGTGTGGGGACGACAGTGCATAGCACAGGCGTGGCCTGCTGGGGATGTAGCTGGGAGCACCCTAGAGGGCTTAGACCTCTAATGTGGGCAGCTCTCCCATTCCCTCTGCCCAGGAGAGCCCACTCCAGCTTTCTGTCTTTCTTCATCTTGGGCTGGGAGGGCCCTCTCTATGAGGTCTGCAAGGCGGGAGCTGCCTGCCCTGGATGGGACAGAAAGTGCTCTCTGTGGGGCCTGGGGTTTGGGTAGCGGGGACAGGCAAGGGCTTATTGGTGCAGCGGCCACTGAGTTGGAGAGGATGCTGGTGACTTGGATGCATTTCTGTGTTTGCTAGTGTTTGTGACATCAGGAGTGCGGAAGAAGGTACACTGCACCAGAACCAACCAGCACATGACAGTCTCTTTGCACTTAGAATCTGATCTTTCTCCGGGGCAGTCTTTTACAGTAATAAATAAGAAAGGAAAAACCAAAGTTTTAACTTTGCAGTTTTCCTCTATTCTAAAATTACCATTAAGACTCACATCCAGTGGCCAGAGCAGGCTTTGGTTTGTGGTTCTCCACAGGGGACAGTAGATTAGAGACCGTCTTTGTGGCTGGGTTCACTGAAGTAGGGCCAGACGCTCACACCATGATTGATGGGGCTGGAGGCGGTGACCTTGGTTGTTATCCCCTGAGGACCGGGTCAGGTAGAGAGGCCCATTTCTGGTGGCTGAAGGTTCACGTACATGAAAACAATCCAGAGGCACAGGCCTTCCTGTGGGGTTTCGTGGCCTGTGCTGGGCTTGTTGATTCCAGCAGCACCTCAAGGGAGGGGCGCTCTGCTGGTGTGTGTGTTAGGTGACCTTGGGCAACATGGGCTCACCTTAAAATTTGGCTGCATTCAGCAGGTAGCCCAGGTTGTGGACCCTGCTTCTGTGGCAGGAGCTCGCCCAGGACAAGGCCCCATGTGCCGTGACCAACTTGCAGGTCTCTTTGGAGAACAGAAGTCTCCGGAATAGATGCAATGTGCTTCTGGGATTCTTGGCGCATTTGTTGGTGCCTTTGAGCCTTTAAGTCCCTTGTGCTTTGATTGGACAAAGGAGTATGCTGGGTTCTTCTGAGACACACCCCTGCACCAGCCACGGCCGCTCCAAGAGCATCCAGTTGGACCCAAAGTCCAGTAGGTGCCAGGCAAATATGCACACATCCCTCAAAGCAGCTTGAGGGACCCCTAAGTATTGTCACATCAGAGAGCTGGTAAATGCCACCACAACGATGACGGCAGCTCCCTGAAAACGAGAGGCATCAGCTCACTGCTTGGTGCTCCAAGAGATGCATCACCCAGGTTGCTGTGACCCACAGTGCAGGATGCTGCATGTGGGCGTGGTCCCCACAGGCCAGCACAGGGGTCCATCTGGCCCTCAGTCCTGGAGAGTCTGTGCAGCAGGAATGGTTTAGATCAGGAGCCCGACTCTGGAAGACCCACGTCCAGGTATGAAGGTCCACCTTGCCAGGCCAGTCTGCAACACTGTGCCCTGCATTACAGTCAGGACTCGGGACTATCACTTGACTCCATTCTTGGCAGTGGGCACCTCCTGGTTGCTAGGACCCCAGCACCCTGTGTCCGAGTCCCTGGGGCTCTACCTCGGGGGCATCTCCAACAGCCGGAAAACAGGGCATTTTCAGAGGAAGCAGACACTGTGTCAGGAAGCCTCTGGGAATGCAGTCCACTTCCTTAAGGAAGTAAGTGCCTTTGTGCATGAAGGGCCCTCCAGGCTCAGGTTTATCTCAGAATGGCGCCTGAAGCAGGAAAGGCAGAATAGGCCTGCGTCTCAGAAACATACACAAACAGATGCCATCCAGTGTGGTGAGGAGCCCAGACCACCCCAGGGTAATGGCCCTGGGCCTCCGGGGAATTTCACAGATGGAATGGGTGGTGTGGGAGGGCCTAAAGCGGAGCCTCTGCCCGGCGAGGTCTGCAAAGGCAGCAACACTGATGTTGGTGATTTGGTGCATCTGATCAGTGCTGGATTCCTACTTCTTTTGCATATGCTGGAGTAGGAATTCTCCACAGCTATCTGTTTTTAAAGATAAGGTGGCTGGGCACATCTCTAAAAGGGGTGAGGGAAGAGGGGAGACATGGAGGAGGAAGGGGGACAGTGAAAAAAGGGAAGAAGGAAAGGAGGAGAGAGTAGGTAGGGAGAGGGAGAGAAGGGGAAGAGGGACAGGACAGGAGGGGCGGGGGCAGGGAGAGGAGGAGGAGGGGGAGGACAAGAGGCATAGGAGTTCATACAAGTGATCTGGCAGGTGTGCTCCCTCTCCGAAAGGGTGATTGGAATGGGGAGATAAAGTTAGAGTTGAGTCTCCTACGAATTCTTTTATTCGCCTTTTAGTTTCTTCCTTATTTCAGCAAAGTTAAAGAAACATCCTGAGCTTAGGTCTCATCTGTAATGGCCCATGGTCCTTCAAATGCAGCCGGCTTGTAAACTTGGCAGTGTTTCTTGCCTAATTAGACCAACAGTGATGTTAAAAATAATTTTGGAGTTTCAAACAGCTCTTGAGCTTAGCAAGGAGAACTCTGACTTCCTGTGTGAGATGTTGGAGTGCCAAGGGGCTGCTGGGTGTGTGTGTGTGTGTGTGTGTGTGTGTGTGTGTGTGTGTGTGTGTGTGTTTGTGTGTGACAGCAGTTGGTGCCAGTCTTGAAGCAGCCTTATTTAGGCTGCAAGGGAAGGGAGGGGTCACTCAGCATGGGATGCTGGCCTGAGCATGACTCATGCCCAGCACACTCCATCCAAATGTGCCGATGGGTCAGGATCTCATGGTGTCTCCTTGTGGGCCGGGAGACTGTGCTGAGCTTTTCTCCTCTTGTGCATTTGAGTCACAGCTAAAAGAACAGCCAGTATCCCATCAGAAATAATTTATTTTTAAAATGTTTTTATTGATTTTTAGAGAGAGGAAGGGAAAGGGAGGAGAGATAGAAACATCAAAGAGAGAGAAACACCGATCAACAGTCTCCTGCATCCTGGGCATGTGCCCTGACTGGGAATGGAAACAATGACCTCTTGGTGCATGGGTTGACGCTCAAGCACTGAGCCACACTGGCCAGGCCCGTTAAATAATTTTAAAGCTTTTGTTACCTTATTCTTTATAGCCCTCCGAAGGTTCTGCCTCTGCCCACCTGTTGCCTTCCAGTTGCTTCTCTCCTTGCTCAGTCAGGAGGAAGCCTGCATTCTACAACACTTCATGGGGTTTAATGTCTCCTCTGGATCTAAGTCAGCTTCCACCTCACCTGCCCTGCCTTCATCTCCCTTGTGGCTCACAGTAGGTTACATTTGCTGTGAAGCCTTTGACTCCCCAGCTAGAACGTGCTCTTACCACACCTTTCTGTGCCCAGTCTGCAGTCTCCAAGGGCACTTTCCACCTGGCACGTGCATAGTTAACCTGAAGCTCCTCAGGGCAGAGGCCATGGGCTCCTATGAGAATTCTTCCAGCCCCTTGACCCCAACCGTGCTGGCCCCTGGGCTAGTGCAGGGCACAAATACCCACCCGGCCTCTGTTCTTTCTGCAATTGTCCGTCTGACAGTTTCTTCCATCTTCAGGTGCTTGCTCCTGGCAGTGAAGCTCTTATGAGTGTTCAAGTACACGGTTTTGTTTGAATGCCTATTTTTAGTTATTTTGAGTATATCAAAATAGGAGTGGAATTGCTGGGTCATGTGGTAACTGTTTAACTCCTTGTGGAACCACCAAACTGTTTTCCACAACAGCCGCACTGGTTTAAATTCCCACTGGCATCCCATTTTATCTACATTCTCACCAATACTTGTTATTTTCCTTCAAAAGACATTCTAGCTGTCTTCATGGTGTGAAATGGTATCTCATTGTGCTGCTGAGAGCAAGAAAAGAAAGAGGGATTTTATTGGTTTGTTATGAGGAAGCAACCTCTCTGCTTTCTGCAAATGCAAGTTAGATATTGCCAGGGTTTCCATAAATGCCGCCTTCTTACAGAGGAGCAATAACCGGCGTGCTACGCTCATGCATCCCCACAGAGACTACACCTGCCCACATGGGAATAGTAACAGGCATGTTATACACATGCATCCTAATAGATGCCACACATGCACAGTAACAGGCTTATTATACACAAGCATCTTCACAGATGTTACTCTTACGTGTGAAGTTGGATGAGCAAATAGCCTTGCATTGAGCTGGCCATGCCATTACTGCCTTCACTCTTGGGGGACCCCCGTCCCCCCAGGAAGAGTCAAAGACAGCCCTGACTACAAAATCAGAACTGCTTGAGAAACTGAGCCTGTTGTGTATTTAGCCAACTGAAAAGATAATAAATCATATGTGAAAATTTCAAGCTTTTGGTCAGGAAGGCCTCCCCAAGCCCTCTGTAGCCCCAGAGTAATAGACAAAAGACATGTCATTCCATGTGAAGTCTTGTGTTAGTCATGGACCTGGAATGTTCCACAGTGTGTCTGAACGTATTTATTTAGGTGGTTTCCCTTTCAGGTTAGACGTGAATGAACAAAGGAATGCCGTCTGTTTAAAATTCTTTCTAGAACTTGGGTTTTGCACTACATGTATTAATGGAAGACTCTGAATTTGTTAACATCTAAGACATTTTCTTTCTCAAGTTCAAGCCAGGACTCTTTTACAGAATGATGTGGGGAAAAGAAAGGAAAGCAAAAATAGTACCAAAATATACAGGGCGGAAAAGAGTGGGGGGAAACCGTATGTTGATTGTTTCCGAAAAATAAACTCTGATCTTGAAAGGGGAGGTTCTCGTTCCACCACTAATTGGGAGCGGTTGTCTCTAGCCAGGTCAGGCATCTTGTTTTCCGCATCAAGACCAGTCTGTGGGCTTATGGTAGCAGTACGCACATTGCCTTTCCACAAATTTGGTATTTCCCAGATTGTCTTCCTCCCTTAACTTCAAGAAACACTTAATGTAAACCATGAGGAATTTTTTGCTGTCAGAATCCAGGAACCTGCAATGCAGCGGTGACAGCTAGTCGTTAAACCGGTTCTCGGCCTTCACCGTCCTCAGGGACAAGTCTGGTTCGAGGGGCAGGGAGAGCCCCACAGCATCTGGGCTGCCCAGGCCCGGGGCATCTGGTTCCTCAAGGCTGTGCACTGCTGGCTACAGAGCTAGAAGTAGTGGGTCCAGGCAGAGTCGGAAAAATCAGGATTTGACAGCACAGATGATTTCCGTTTCCCTAAACATTGTTTCCATGGATCCCATCGGAATGGTGTGTGCCCAGCCTCTGCCAGGGCTGGCTTGTGGGGACCTTGCTTATGGAGAACAGAGGAGGGAAAAGCTGTGCAGGTGTCTTGGGCTTTAACTTCTGAATAAATGGAATACAATTCGATTCTTTAAAAAAAAGAATCCTCTGTAATAAAAAGTGCAACAACAACACACACACACACACACACACACACACACACACACACACACCATTTTCCCCAAATCAGATTAGCAAAGACCCACAATTTTGATAACTCATTACTAGCAATGATATAGGAAAATAGCATTTTCAAACATGGTAGTGGGAATGTTAATTGCTACTACAGAGAACTGTTTGGCACTATGATAAAATTGTATGAAAATTACAAATCATCCTTTGTGCCAGAGATTCTGAGACCAGGAGTTTATTGTTTAACCTACAGAAATGGATTCTGTGCGTGGTTATTTGTTGCTGCAATCCTGGTATTAGCCAAAGACTGAAGATAACCTAAGTGCGCATCCTGGAGGGAGGGTTAAATGAACTGTGTTCACTTAATGAAAAAAGGTGCAGCCCTAAAAAGGGGAGGGAATTCTGAATGTACTGATAATCTCCCCAGTATTGTTAATACCCATTTTAAGAAGCATGTGCTGCCATTTATGTAATTTACCAGCTTGTATTTGCTCCCGAAGTCTCCAGGAGGAACAAGGAACTCGTGGCGTTGTTGCCTGTGAAGGAGGCTGCAGGATGGAACTTACATTTGGGCCATTTAATGCTCTAAAGAGCTCTTACAAATAGAAAAGTGCCTTAATGTTAGCTCGAACCTGACTATAGACTTTGTCAAACTATAAGGACACTTGGGCTGCAAAGATGCATCCTCCTGCACCCCAGAACCAAGTGCCTGGAGGAGGTGCTCAGGCCAAATGAAAAAGGAACGAAACAGAGTGGCAGAGGGTGAGGAGCGGTAGTGTCTGGGTCTGACATGAAAGAGGCCAGGGTGCTTTAGTGGGGAGCGGCCACCACAAATTGGGAGCAGTTGTCTTTGGCCAGGTCAGCTGTCTTTCCACTGAACCTCGGTGCTCAGAGGGCCTACTGATCTTGTGGGGTTAACAGATTTAGAATCAACTTGTAAAGCAAATAGGCAAGACAATGTAAAAACAGTCTAACAACAGAAATTGGGAATTGGGGGTGGGAGATGTATACGGCTTTCAGTTCTTTGTTTTTCATAGCAGGGAGTTGACAGAGGAGTTTAAATGAATAAACCAGGAACTATTAGTGAGGCTGTTATTTATATTTATCTTGCTTGCTCAAAGGACTAAGACACAGGTTACTAAACAAGGCTATTTCTAGAGAGCACGGGCTACCGACAGACACTTAATGTTTAATCTTGGACTCCTACATCTGGAAGTTTCCTACTGTGCATTCCTGGTACTACTGAACAATAACAACAACAGAAAACATGTATGTAAGTAACAATTGAAAACTCTGAACTGGAGTCATAATCAGGCCTCTGGAACCTCTCCAGTTTTCTCTAGAAAAGGGAACTGGCTTTGTTTTCTGTACCCACGATTCAGGGCCAGCTCTGGTGAGCTGAGCGGAAGCAGATGGATTTCATTTTTGTGTGGTTAGTACCCGAGCTTCCAGCAGAGATGCCCTTGCAGACACGCATGCCTGCTTGTCAAGTCTGGCTCTCTTGCGTGACATGTTTTTCTCTCTGTGTTTTCAAAGCCAGTGCTCGGCCGTGTGCAGTGGAAACCCAGCGTCTCTCATGCTGGGATTAGGGGCTGGGGAGGTCACTCCTCTGGTCAGAAATGGGACACAAAACCCACAGTGATGCATCCTGGATGTGCTGCCGTGAGGAAGGAACTTCATCTGTGCTCTTCGGAGTCAGTTTCATTATCTGCCTGGACATGTGCCCAAAATATTTAGTCTTAATAAAACTGTTGCCATAGTCGCCCACCCCCATTTTGCTATCATAAAATAAATGAAAACCGGCCTGGCCAGCGTGGCTCAGTGGTTGAGTGTCGACCTATGAACCAGTAGGTCACAGTTCAATTCTTGGTCAGGGCACATGTTCGGGTTGCAGGCTCCATCCCCAGTGGCGGGCATGCAGGAGGCAGCCGATCAATGATTCTCTCTCATCATTGATGTTCCTCTCTCTGTGTCTTTCTCCTTTCCTCTCTGAAATCAATAAAAATATATTAAAAAAAAGAAAACTGCTATTTCTTTGATTCAAAATAAAGGTATAATTGAAAAGCCAGACAAGAGTGTCAGTGAGGATGTGGAGAAATTGAAACCTTTGTATAATGCTGGTGGGAATGTAAAATGGTGCAGCTGCTATGGAAATTAGTGTGGAAGTTCTTCAAACAATTAAACACAGTTACCATGTGACCCTGCATTTCCACTCTCATGTATATATAACCAAGAGAATTCAAAACATACGTTCACACAAACACTTGTACACAGATCCTGGAGCCGCATTCTTCACAGTAGCCCAAAGTTGGAAACATCCCAAATGCCCATCAACTGAGGAATGGATGAACATTGATGAAGAGACCATGCTACCTTCACACCATGGAATGTTACCCAGCAAGGGACCGAGTCTGACACAGGCTGTGGTGCGTAGGGACCTTGAAAACATGCTGACTGAAAGGTGTCATACTCAAAAGGTCGCATAGTCTATGATTCTGTTTGTATGAAATACCCAGAATAGGCAAATCTGTAAAGATAGAAAGTAGATTAGTATTTACCAGGGTCTGGGGGGCGGGAGGAGAGGAAAGAAGACATGACAGTAAATAGGTTCCCGTTTCCAGTATGGGGACAAAAATGTTCTAACATTGATGGTGGTGAATATATTAAACATCATTGGACTATACACTTCAAGTGGTATGCTGAACCTGTCTTAATAAAGCTGTTTTAAAAAGCAGCAGTCAACACACACACATGTACACAGACATGCGCACACACAAGCAAATGTATAATACAGAGGCACCTCTATAGCAGAAAATGACCGCTATGGCCATGTGGGACTGGTGTCCACTCCCGGGCCTGTACCACGTGTTAGCCCAGGTATTGGCCCAGGGCTTCTCCAGGGCAGTTTCCAAAGTATTCACTCAGACATTCACCAGGCATTCTTCCCTTTTCTTCTTTGGGTCACATGATCAGTCTTCTTGTGGGGGTGGGGGGTTGGGGGGAGCGCCCAGTGAAACGCATTCCCAGTCTGCAGTTCCCTGTAGCACTGGCGGCATCCCACAGACCACGTTCTCTGTTCTGTGTGGTCTGTGCTTATTGGCACCTCTTGTTCACTGTCCAGGTTCACAGGGATCGATGTGGAGGTGGCCTGCCGGCCCTGAGTCTTGCTCTGGCGAAGGCCCGGGGCTTGCCTGGGGGAGAGCTTGTAGTTTCCAGCGGTCATCACCTTCCAGAAGTTTCCATAATATCTCCACCTTAGCAATAAGTGTCTAAATTGTTGATGTCCTGCTTGCTTATTCTGGTCTTAATAGCCACTAGATAGAAAATACAGCATTAGATAAAAAAAATACTTTGTAAATGGAGACATACAATTTTAGTTTCCAAGGAGTAAAAAATACCCATATAGTACAACATTTTAAAATTAAAAGGAAACTAGTGGTTTCTTTATTCCTTTTCTTGACATAATTTTACAGTTTTTATTTCAGGATTGAGTTATTGTCAAGAACACTATTTTCATATCCAGCATAATTGGAAAAGCACAGGAGAATAGAGCATGCTTTCTTTTTCCCCAGTGGGAAAATACCAGATTTTAAGTGAAAGAGCAAAGTTAGCTAATGTTTTGTGTGTTTTTAGTTGCTGAATAGGTTGAATTCAGTTCAAAACTGAAAATCTAATTCTGGAGACATGCTCTTGCCTATAAAATTAATCTGAAAATGGAGAAGTGGATGATTTTCCATCTGCCATTCTTAGTGTCTTGGGCTTTTGTTTCTTGTCTGGGAGCCTAAAATGCACTTTTCTTTAGACTTCTGAGGTCTCCTTCCCCCACCCCCACTCCTGTCATAGCAATTCTGATCATCCCGTGAAAGCGGAGAGACATTGAAAGTGCTCCACCAAATCTTAATGACTGTCCCGGCACATGGACTTGCATAAATGACAACGGTACAGCCCAGAGTGGAGCAGGAAGAGTGGAGGAGGGAGGAGGAGCAGGAGACGCTTCAGGGGTGT
The DNA here is from genome assembly GCF_963455305.1 of Plecotus auritus. Taxonomy (NCBI): domain Eukaryota; kingdom Metazoa; phylum Chordata; class Mammalia; order Chiroptera; family Vespertilionidae; genus Plecotus; species Plecotus auritus. The sequence continues at coordinate 30,376,520 of NC_137772.1, forward strand.
TCAGGGAGGGGAGCACAGTTCCAACGCTGCAAGGGTGAGAGGGGCACAGGGTCCCAGGGAGCCAGGTGGGCGGGTGCCAGCCCCGCGTTCTGTAATTGCAGAGTTGCCACAGATTTTTGCCCCGAGTTACGTCCTCCCCCACTTGCAGCCTGCCCCTGGGCTGTGCATCCAGTCAGGAAGTTCTTATTACTCAAGGTTCCCATTACTCAAGGTGACCCCAGATGCCACTTGTGGGAGGAGATGGGAACTTCTAGGGACAGTTGCATCTTGGCATACAGGCCAGCACTCTGAAGAGCTGAGGAACAGGGCAGACAAGGTCAGGCATGGCTGTGTGAGAGGTGTTGAGAGTGGAAATGCCAGTTGGAATTTGTCCAGAGTGTGCGGATCTTGCCTTAAATCAGATGGGGCAGCTCAAAGCAGCCCCTCCTCGGTTATCACCCACCTCCTCTGCTGAGAACTCTTTTCACAGGGTTTGCAATTCATATTGTGCACCCACTTCTCCTGATGGACAGAAGAAGAAGTATGTGGAGCACGTTGCTGCATCTTTTACATGCCCAGTCCATCACTTAATGTCTCCCAGATAAAGCTGCCAGCCATGGACTTGCTGTAGAAGGATGTTTCCTCCTGGAGAACTGTTTTTAAATAAATTATGAGAATGATGTGCTCCACCATATTTCTCTTTGTACCGTAGCTACTAGGAGGCTCGGCACTCAATCACTGAGTCACCCACATTGGGGATGGATAGATGTAACTTTCCTTCCTTTTACCATATTTTAAACTTTTAATTTCAAGTTTAACAGCCTTATTGTATACTTGGCTTTTATATTGTAGCGTACTACCTACCCTATTTGGAAATTGGAGGAAATCCGAAACAGATGTAAGTCACTATTCATGTATGGGTCTCCTCCCGAGAGCAGATGTATGCTGTAACGGTGGTTGGGTGATGCTCTGCGGGCGTCCAGGCAGCTCAGCATGGAGTTTTCCAGACTTCTAAATCAGTATGCAGTAGAGGAGGCTGTTTATAATTTGATTTAGAAATCCAATCTCATCTGGTTTTATGGAGTTTTGTTCTATTTAATATCAAGTGCTAAAATAGCAAGGCAGCCAAAAATATATTCAAGGAAATAGAATTTTTAATCATGAAACTGATCTCTTTGGGGAAATAAGCTTTTATTTTGTTATAATAAGCTATGTTGGCTACCAGAATGTGTAGAGCCATTGCGTTCTAAATCAGGAAGGGCTGCCTGAAGATGGGGAGCATTAGAGCGGCCATTCTTCCTCACATCTGCTTCCATACAGGAAGGCCTCTGGGTTGGGAGGGGGTTGCTCTTACGGGACTAGTGCACTGGGCTCACAGACCTGTATGTAGTATTTAGCGAGGTTGATCTGTAGTTGAGTTGAAAGTGCCAGAGTTGTGTGGACGTCTGGTAGATTCAAGCACATCTGGGAAGTCTGCTCCTAGATGGTGCTTTGTCAGTTAAAGCCCTTGACCCTCACTCTTCCCTCCCAATGCCTCCTTCATCCCTTCCTCCATCCTTCTCTTCTGTGAGTTTGGTGAGAGCACATTGGCCTTCGTGCTAGGTGCTGGAGGGCAGCAAACAAGATCAGACCACCCTTAGAGCTGACATGGGTTTGAGCTCTCGCTACTTACTCCCAGAGTGCCTGGTGTCTGACATCCCCTCTCTGGGCATGGAGGGCATTGTTCCTGAGTGCCCTCCAGGGAAGCCAGCCTTCCAGACAGGCAAGGGGCTTCTTTATCAGAGCTGAACTCAGCTGTGGCACTGAGACCTCCCATGGCCCCTCCAGTGAGGCACAGGCATTCACCCATGGCTCTCCCCTTTCCCCAGCTGCCTGCAGGTTTGGGTTTTTCTGGCTGGTTCATTGAGAGCTTACACAGGAATTATCACCAGTCAGGGATGATGACCGCTTTCAGAGCCTAACCTTTGTTTTCCTTACCCATTGCCTGATTCCTGTCATTAGAAATCAGAGATTGCCGTTTCTGTTAGTAAATTAGGTGTTCAGAGATGATATCACACACCAAATTTGCTGTCTTTAGCAAATCTACCGGTGAACAGTGCTGGTTGGTGAACACTAAATTTTGGAGATGTGGTTAATAGGAAGAATCATATGAAAATGATTACTTATTGCTTCTTAGAATGAAGCCAAAGTTAACTTTTCTTTTATCTTATAGTCATTTATTCATCCATTCATTAAACAAACAGTTAGCACTTACTATATAACAGGACCAGCTTTATATTCTTATGTAAATGTCTCTACTTACTAGGGGGAAAATGCTTTTTCTCTGAGAGAGAAAAAAGGTCCGTAACATGTAGTTAGGAAGTGATGCAACCTCTAGCCTTTGGCATAAATAATCAACATGGAAGAAACAAATCTGTTGTAAGTATGGTTGAGGTGAAATAAGCCCTAAGAGCTGGGACATCCACCCTTGCTCTGCTGTGGGGCTTCAAGCAGAGACTTGGGAGTAACTCATCATTCTTGGCCTTTTTTGGTGGGATTCCCAACTGTAAGGACCCTGGGCAGATTACATGGCCCAGGGCGGGGTGCTGGCTGCTGCTCCCAACCCTCCTGGTCTGAGTGGTTTGTTAATGTTGGCACAGGTCCACTAGTTGGCTCCCTAGTGTTGCCATTGTCATAGCAACAAGGATGTTTCTATAACAGTCCAGATTGGGACCCTGTAGGGTGGGAGGAATGTGGATGAGACTGCATTCATATCAGAATAATAAAATTTGGCATTTTCACATTTTTAAATATCTGTTGTTCAAAAAAGGCCCTTCTTTCTTTTATCCTGACAGTCTCCACCTTGAGAGAGAGAAATATCAACGATGAGAGAGAATCATTTATCACTGCCTCCTGCTCGCCCCCTATTGGGGATTGAACCTGCAACCGGGCATGTGCCCTGACAGGGAATTGAACTGTGACCTCCTGGTTCATAGGTTGAAGCTCAACCACTGAGCCACACTGGCGGGGCCAAAAAATAATTTTCAAAGGAAAATATGGTAAGCCCCAATTCACATCATAAAGGTGACAGTAGGAAAGTCAATAAACTCAGGCTGGTTTGCGGTTAAAGATTTGTGAACACTGCAAAAATGATCCGTTCCAGAAACAGAGCTGGAAGACTGACAGGCCCCACGGTGAGCCTGGTGTGTGTGCTATGGCTGCCTATTCAGGTCTGCTTCGCGGAAGGAACAGTCACCAGGAACCTGTGTCTGCTGCTCCTCGTACCTCCCCCTCCGCCTAACTGTCTGCAGATGCCCATGGAGTCACGTCCTACCCTTTTCTGTTGGTGGGTTCACCACTCGCTCTGCATGCATATGCATGTGCGCATGTGACCTTCACATCTGCCAGAAAACTTCAGAGAATCTGTCTTTTGACATTTAACAACTGACTCGAAACTTGGCTTGGATTCAAATGCCTCTTCCCAGATTGACCATGTTTTCATTTGCTCAGCTCATGTAAAAATGGCACGTTCTGGAAGGAAGCCTTGTGATGTTAAGGTGTTTTAAGGATAATAGTGGCTATAAAAAGACACTTATTTGTTATTTATTTTTCTTCACCAACTGATAGCCATTGATGTTTCCTTGATGAGAAAGAAAAATTTCTGGAACCAATTGGATTAGAAAAGTCTCAAAGCTAGAGGGGCCTTGGAGAGTTCTTTCTTTTAGATTTGGGAAAACTGAGGCCCAGAGAAGAAGGTAATGCCAAAAATGTCCATATGCATAGATTACTACTGGTACTGTTGGAAATCCTAAAAAATGCCTTTGTGTATCAGAAATAAGATTTCTTGGCACAGAAATAAATTATCAGCATCTACCTGAACTGTTGTTGGCATGGTGCTATGTGCTCACACCTGTCCTCTCTTCCTAGTGCTGAGTGTGGTGCCTGTGCACGCCCAGAGCCAGGCGTCTTTAGAACTGAAATGACTTGGTGACAAGGAAGACTCTTGGAGGTGATAGCATGTTTGAGGCATTCCTTCCATGCAGTGGTCTTCACCTGGGCATCCGCTGTCCCGTTTGAAAGCCACCTCTTATTCATTCCTGCTCGCTCTCAGTTCACAAGTAAACAGGGCTGTTTGGACAAGCCCTCATGCTTAATCTGAGCTTCTAGCAGAGGATGCTAGCCATTGTGGTTTTGATAATGATCTCTAGATAGACCCAGGGTCAAATAGGGGGCTGTGACATTGTGGACATTTTCTGCAGGGCTGGCCCGGCAAGCTGGCTACCTTGAAGGTTCCTCCCTTTTCTCCAAATGTGCTTGTATGTGAAGGAAGGGTCTTGTGGGAGGGAGACACTCAACTTTGAGCAGCTCTCTCTTTCTTGATTTTTTCCTAACTGATTAATCACTCTGTATTTTAAACAGCTGTAGTTCATAGTTTACTCTCATCAATAAAGAGTCTTTCTCCTTAATTATTGCCCCAACTTTGACTAATATTATCAAATTAAATCCAAAATAGAAAGGAACCTGGGGATTGAATGGTGAAGTGAATTGTGGTACATACACAATGGAATATCATTTAGCCTTGGAAAGGAGGGCGAGTCGGACACATGCTGTAGCATGGCTGAACCTCGAGGACATTAAGTAAAATAAGAGAGAGAAGGACATACACTGTATGATTCCACTGCTCTGAGGTTTCTCGAACAGATTCAAAGAAACAGAAAGTAGAAGTGTGGTTTATAGGAGGTGGGGGGAGGAGGAAATGGGGAGTTGTTTAGTGGGCCCATAGTTTTGTTTTGCAAGATGAAAAAGTTCTAGAGATTGGTTGCACAACAATGTGAATATACTTAACTCTACTGAAGTGTACACTTAAAGATGATTAAGATGATTAATTTTAACTTATATATATGTTACCATAATTTTAACATTAAAAAAATTAAAGAGACTAATGTGAGCTAAACAAAACAAAAATCCTTAATTCCTAGGTTGATGGATTCCTACTTTATCAATTTGTTTTAGAGGTTACTGTGAATGCTATGTTGCATTTTTAACACCACAGATGGTGTTTTCATCAATATTTTGACTTGTGGTAGCACGAAAACCATGACCTTATGCAGACCTAATGAATGTACAAAAGTGAAAGCAGGCGCCTTGCTAGGAAATAAACCCATTATTTGGAAACGTGTCTGTGATTGGCAAGGGGACCAAATAATTATATGCTATGTTGATGACATATTTACACTTGCTTTTTAGGTGAAGCCAAAAATCTTCCCACTTACCCGGGGCCAAATAAGATGCGAGATTGCTATTGCACCGTGAACCTGGACCAAGAGGAGGTTTTCAGGACCAAAATCGTGGAGAAATCCCTCTGGTAACGTCTGCTCTTGCTGTTTTATTCTGTATGGAAACTATCCTGCACACATATGGCATCTTGCCGTCTTCTGTGTTGCTTAGTTTGAGTGAGATATGCAAATCTCAGTTATAGCCAGAGCATCCATCCTCAGTGGCAAACTGATATTCCCCAGATGCTCGCGATGCCCAGGGCTGGACAGCATTGGGAACAAAGCGCACACATGTGACTGCTTGTTTGCCTCTGAGACAATTTCTATAAGAGATGGACTGGAAAGTGTATGCTGCACCAGAAGAGTACAAATCAAGGATTTTAAGTGGGTAAATATTTGGAAAGCACTTTTTTTTTTTACCACCTTCCTTTAAATTTATCTAGAGAGCCATGCCCAAGATGGTCATGGAAGTAACTATTCACTGAGGTAGGAGACCTAGAAAACATTTATTGATAGAATTTGAGGAAGACAGGGTTCAGGTAAGAAAGAGCAGCATCGAACAGGTCTTAAGACTGAAATGTTTGCTGTATAATTAAAAACATTAGTGTTTCTCAACTTTAGCTTGCCTAAGAATCACTTGGAAGGTTTATTAAAAATAGATGTCTGCCCCAGGATGTCTGGGGTGGGGCTGTAATTTGCATATCTAACAATTTCCAGGAGCTTCTGCTGCTGGCCTTGGACCACACCCAGGGGATAGGAAGTGATGGCAACTAAAAGTCACAGCAGTTACAGGGGGTGGGAAGTGAGAAACCAGAAATGCGAACAGTGAGACGGCAGAACATCTTGGTACATATGTGTTAGCAGGTAGGGGTAGGGGGTAGTGGTTTGCAGTCTGGGGGAAGCACACCAAAGCCAGCAGTGGGGCCCTCAGTGTGTTGTTTATATGAAGTGAAGAAGAATCCCTGTGCAGCCAGTGACTCCACCTTTGGGTTTCGAATTATGGGTTGTGTGGGTCCATCCAAACAGCTATTTTGAGTTTGAGAACATTTTTAGCAGATGAATTATATCCTTGCATATTGCTGCTTCTAAGTGGGAACAAACAACACATTCCAGTGACTTAGTGAATCTAATTTTTTGAAAACTGCTAAGGATCTCCTGCCCCAGAAACATGGAGACATTTCCTTCTCCATCTGCACCATTGCCACCAACACTGGCAAGGCTCCGAGCTATTACAGTTGTGTTATTTTAATGCATACACCAGATTATCTGGAATACTTTCCTGAAGAAAAATGAAAAGTCTGAGGAAATTGTCAGGGGTAAAGTCTGGCTTTGGGTTGATGATAAGATGACATTGGGGGTGGTGATGTTACTGAACCTTCAAGGGTTACTTCCATTTGCCTACTGTGAGAAAAATCCTTTCCATGTTTCGGCAGTGTTAGAGGCCCGTGGATCATAGACTTGGAGGATTACTCTCAGTCTCTGTAAAGCTCCACTCTCCATAGGCCTGCTGAATGAGGGTCTCTGGGGAGGGAATAGATTTGGGAACCCCTCTTTTAGGCGAGGTTGAGAAATGGGGACCATTGTCTTCAAAATATTTCAGACAAATTTAGAAGTAGAAATCATGGTTTCTGGTTTTGGTGGCACTAGAAAATGTTTTTATGGAGCTGAAAAGGGAGGATGAGAGTTAAATAACGACAATGATTTACCTTTCTGGGAAACCAGCTGTAATACAGCCAGAATCAGGTGTGAGCCCCTAAAATGCTGCCATAAGAAGCTAGTTAACTATAGCGAGTGCATGAGGTAATACTCCCAACTCATTAGAGCTCCTAATCTCTCCACAGACTACTCACACTTTTCTTAAAGATAGTTTTAATAAACTTAGTTATTTTTGTTTATTAATTTATTCATTAGCTTAATGAATATTTATTGAGTGCTTATCTAATATACCAGGTAAGGAGAGAGGTACTGTTAGCAGAAAGTTAAAAGTGACAGCAAAGAAAGAGATAAACCTACACAAAATAATTATATAGTTTAAAAAATATTAGTATATGTGGCCATTTAGTATTGAAGCAAAAACCCTATTGCCATTGATGGACTTTGCAAGCTTGCAAACTAGTAGCCCCAAAGCTCTACTCTACAGTATAAGAAAAAAGACAAATGAGCCTACTTTATAAAAGAAGTTAGCAAGGGGCTGAGAACCAAGATGGTGGCATAGGTAAACACCAGTACTTGCAGCCTCCCACAACCACATCAAAATTACAACTAAAATACAGAACAGCCATCATTCAGAACCGCCTGAAAGCTGGCTGAATAGAAGTGCTACAATTAAAGAAGTAAAAAAGAAAGCACACAGAGACTGGTAGGAGGGGTGGAGGTGCTGAACGGGCTGGTCCCACTCCCATAGGAGGCCTCTGCAGCCAAGATATCCCACCCCATTGGGGTAGCTTTCTCCCAGAAAGGGGTGCTTGCAGGGGTCATTGTTTCTATGCTGAGACCTCCCCTGTTGCAGAGCTGACTGGCAGCCATATCTGAGTTTCCATCAGTGTGGCTCACACTGTTTGCTCTGCCCTGGTGATTCCCTGAGACCCCGCCCCATCCAATTTGAAGCCCTACCCAAGCTGTTTGCAGCAGCTTTTCCATATGAATGGCCTGTCCTGGCTCAGGCTTCAGAGTTTCCTGAAATCTCTCAAATAAGTAGCAGTTGGCATCAGCGTGCCCCATACCTATCAATAAGAGGCATAAAATAGCTTGGCCTTGCCTGGGCACTTCCAAGTCCAACACAAGCAGCAGCCATCTGCAGATTGCTCTCTAGCACCTGCTGGGTGAACCCAGGCAGTGGCTGACTTTGCACTGCCCAGGAGGCCCCAGAGCCAGTGCACCTGGTAGACAGCTTCACTGAAGCCCCATTGAAGCACAGCAGCTTTCCCACTGTAGTCACAGCTGGTCCTCACAGCCAGTTGGCCTGGAGATCAATTCCTCCCAGTGATGCCAACAGCAATCAAGGCTCAACTGAACAAGACTGTGCACACAGCCCACACAGGGGTGCACCTAGAGTGTCCAGCTCAGGTGACGGCAGAGGTTAAGCCACTGGGCCCTATAGGACACCTACTACATAAGGCTACTCTACCAACTCCAGGAGACATAGCAGCTCTACCTAATACATAGAAACAAACACAGGGAAGCAGCCAAAAATGGGGAGACAAAGAAACATGTCACAAATGAAAGACCAGAAGAAATCTCCAGAAAAAGAACTAAATGAAATGGAAGCAACAAAACTAGAGTTCAAAACAATGGTTATAAGTTTGCTCAAGGATCTTAATGAGAGTTTCAAGGGACTTAGAGAGACTTTCAAGGATCTTAGTGAGAATTTCAGAGACATGACAAAGGACCAGTCAGAAATTAAGCATATACTAACTGAAATAAAGAATAATTTACTGCCGAAACCGGTTTGGCTCAGTGGATAGAGCGTCGGCCTGCGGACTGAAAGGTCCCAGGTTCGATTCCGGTCAGGGGCATGTACCTTGGTTGCGGGCACATCCCCAGTGGGAGGTGTGCAGGAGGCGGCTGATCGATGTTTCTCTCTCATCGATGTTTCTGGCTCTCTATCCCTCTCCCTTCCTCTCTGTAAAATATCAGTAAAATATATTTAAAAAAAAAAAAAAGAATAATTTACTGGCATTCAACAGTAGAGTAGAGCATTTTGAGAATCAAGTCAACAATTTGGAATATGAGGAAGCAAAAAACACCCAATCAGAAGAGCAAAAAGAAAAAGAATTCAAATATATGAATATAGTGTAAGGAGTCTCTGGGGCAACTTCAAGTGTACCACAATTTGCATTATGGGTTGCCAGGAGGAGAAGAGAGAAAGATATTGAAAACCTATTTGAAGAAATAATGACAGAAAACTTCCCCTACCTGGTGAAAGAAATGGACTTACAAGTCCCAAACAAGAGGAACCCAAAAAGGCCCACATCAAGGCACATCATAATTAAAATGCCAAAGGTTAAAGACAAAGAAAGAATCTTAAAAGCAGGAAGAGAAAAGCAGCTAGGAAGAGGAGGAGGAGGAGGAGGAGGGAACAAAAAAAAGATATGAACAATAAAATGACAGTAAATTCATATCTATCAACAATTGAATCTAAAAATCAAAATAAATGAACAAGGAATCTAATGAACAAAATAAATTGATGAATAAAATAAATCCTGAGGCATGGAAACATGGAACAGACTGATGAATCTGAGGGAAGGCAGGAGGAGGAGGTGGGAAGAGATTAACCAAAGAATTTATATTCATACTAGAGGCCTGGTGCATGAATTTGTGCACAGGTGGGGTCCCTTAGGGTGGCCTGTGGGTATCAGGCCCCTGCTCATGCTGTCAGCCTCGCAGCCCCACCTGGCACCCTGCTGTGGCCTGGTGCCGCCCCCTCACCTGCTCTATCATCCTGCCTGCAGGGCGATTGATTGGGGCTGGCCCTCCCGCCCAGCTCCCTCAGCATCTGGGAGCCGGGTGGCGGCCCCACCCCCTGCTGCCACTGCTGGTCACCTTCTGCAGGGCGATCGACCTCCGCTCACACCCGCCTTGGCCTGGTGCCACCCGCTCGCCTGCTCCACCATCTCGCTGTGGCCCCGCTCTCATCGGGGCCCATGGGGGCCTGCAGCATCTCCACTGCCACCCGCTGCCAGCGCCGCGTCACCGATGCCTGCCATGTTCTGCACTGCCCCCTAATGGTCAGCGCACATCATAATGAGCGGTCAAACTCCCCGTCGAACAATTTGCATATTAGGCTTTTATTATATAGGATATGCATTACCTATGGTAATAGACAATAAGGTGGTGAAGGCTTAGGGTGTGGTAGGAACCAGGTGGATGTGGCAAATGGCACACAAAAAAGGGGGACACCTGTAATACTCTCAACAATAAAGATTTTTTTAAAAAAAGAAGAAATTAGCAAGGAAAATTGCTGGTGCCACATGGTCCTGAATATTTGAAACCAAAAACTGTCTCTCTTGTGAGTTTGTAGCCTGAATCCACACCACATTCATGGTAGAAAAATCTCAATCCATGCATATTGATTAATGTAGTCCTAGATCAGTAGTTTGTAACATCCAGTGAGGCGGCAACATACCAGTCAAAAGCAAATCCAATCATTTGTTTCAAGCCAAGTCCCAAAGAATTCTCCTATATAAAGTTCCATGGAACATGAGCTCAGAGGAGAAAATACACAAAGAACAAGGAAATAAAGGTTCCTGTTCATTGCTAAGAGAAACAACAATGAATTTAAAGTAAAGACAACATTCAAAACATGAGCAGGAAAAGAAACAATAAAGAATGACTGAACCAATTTGAAAAAGAACAAAATAGAATTTTCAGAAATAAAGAACACAAGAATTTCAATGAAAAACTCAGTGGATGAATTAAATAGCTGATTAGACATAGCTGAAAGGAAAATTGGTAAACTAGAAGGTAAATTTGAAATACACCCCAGAGACACAAAGACATGGAAAGTATAAGATAGGTTTAGAGGAGACATAGAGATAGAATGATGTCTAAACATGTCTCATAGGAACTCCAAAGGCGAGAGGGGAGAGCTGGGGGAAGGCTGTATGTGAAGACTGCAGGAAGATTCACTTACATTCTTGAGTGGCCTTCATTAGAGGGGCAGAGTTCAGAGGCAGACCAAGCGGTGGCTGATAGAGTGGAATGAGGTGGACAAACCTGAGAGACAAGGTTGGGCAATGCTGTCTGAACTAGGCCACCTATGCAAGCCGTTGACAGCCACCACACCCCACAGTTTAGTTGTTGCCTTCAAGGAGGTGGCTGCTCCCACTTCTTGCAGCTCCCCAGCATGCCTCCTTCAGGCTCAGCATCACCTTTGAGATCTGATCATTTATTTGGCAAAGCCACTGCAGAAAACAAAAAGCCCACATCTGCTTTCTGAACTCAAAAGAGCCTAAGGGCTTGGCCTCCTGGCAGGTCACTGGTCAGAGCAGGCAGGGCCTTGCACTCTGTCCAAATGAGGGATGTAGTGCTTCAGCAGGAGCCTCCCAGCAGCCTCCAGGGGAAAAGGTAGCCTTGAGCTCAGTGGCTGCTCAGTATTGTCTGTCTTCTGACTCAGCATAAAGTGCAGATGGAGTGTGAGAAGAGGAAAAACATATCTTTTCTTTGCCTCCTTTTCACCAGCAGAAGGTTGCCCCCGGGGATCAGACCAGGCCCGACCATGTTGTGCTGAGTGTTCTCTAGCAGTCACTGACTGGTCTACAGCATCACTCCCTATTCCTGAGCGGGTATCTGAGGAAAGTGCCGCATTTGTTCCTTTCTCTTTATTTTATTATTTATTTATTTATTTTTAAAAAATTCACTGAGTGGCCAGATTATTATGATCTCTGAACTCATAATAATCTGGCCACTCAGTGTGTATATATATAGTAGAGGCCCAGTGCATGAATTCGTGCATGGGTGGGGTCCAGCCAGCCTGGCCAGGGGGAGGGGACATGGGCAGTTGGCCAGCCTGCCTGCTGGTTGAACTCCTGGTCGAGGGGACAATTTGCATATTAGCCTTTTATTATATAGGACATACACTGAGTGGCCAGATTATTATGCATTCAGAGATCATAATAATCTGGCCACTCAGTGTATATCTTTATTGATTTCAGAGAGGAAGGGAGAGGGAAAGAGATAGAAACATCAATGATGAGAGAGAATCATTGATTGGCTGCCTCCTGCACGTCCCACACTGGGGATCAAGCCCACAACACAGGCATGTGCCCTTAACCAGCATCAAACCTGGGACCCTTCAGTCTGCAGGCTGACGCTCTACCCACTGAGCCAAACCAGTTAGGGCCTTTCCCTTTATTTTTGACATGGGGGACTGGAAGTTGAGAGATAGCGTCTGTTGCAGATTTATTTGTTAGAACTCACTGGCTCTGACACATTTGGGAGAACAAGCCCTTTCTCCCTGGCCTCATGCCTTCTCCAGGAAAGTGATTTGGGGCAAAGTTTCTGTCCTTCTGGGAAAAATATCTTCCTGATGTTGAGAGGGAACTAACTATTTTTTAATCATTTAAATGGTAACTCATTATTTGTGTATTGTTTGTTTTTTAAACTAAATGGCTCTGTTGGCAGGGCTGGGGCTGCACAGTGTGTCTGCAAGAGCACCCAAGGACTCCACTGGATGGGGCCACCTTCTGCTTCTAAAATAGGGCAGGGGGAGGTTATATCCTGGAGGAAATCACCATTTTATCTAGTGAAAAGAGCATATTGATGTTATATGAACAAAAGAGTTAAAAATAAGAGCTCTTAAGTACTGGGCTAAGCCAGTCATTTGCAAGAATATTCCATAAAGTATCAATGTTTTCATTTCCTTTTCTCCATGTAAGTGATTCCTGTGAGGAAGATATTGCCTACTTTTCCCCAGGAAATCCCCACAAAATACATTGAAAAACAAACCCCAGCTCCTGGCTCAGCGAAGTGCTGTCTCAAGGTTTCCGGTCTGACCCTCACCTCCCCCAGTGGCAGTTCTAATTGATGCTGTGCTGAGCCTCCACCCCACAGCCCACCCTGGACCTCTGCCCCAAGTCCAGCCCCGAAGCCCCTGCCCTCTTGCTCCCTCCCACCTGTTTCCATTTGGGTTGCCATCTGGAAGGGAAGGGGTGCCACATGGTCCTGGCCTGAGCCACCAAGGCATGGCACTTGCTGCCCTTCTCATTTTTCCCCTCATTGCTCCTCACATTCTGGTTGGAATGGTGCTTACCCTTCTGGGAGTTTGGTTATTTCTGCTAAGAGATGAAGGCAGGTAACAAGGCTGTGTTCATAGTAAGATGCCTTTTTGTTTAAAAAATTGGGATTGCTCTAAAAATGGCCTTGAACATCTATATATATAAAAGCCTAAGCAACCATTAAGACGGAATGACCAGTTGACCAGTCGCTATGATGCACACTGACCACCAGGAGGCAGACACTCAAGGCAGGAGCTGCCCCCTGGTATTCAGTGTGCTCCCACAGGGGGAGTGCCGCTCAGCCAGAAGCTGGGCTCACGGCTGGTGAGCGCAGCTGTGGCAGCGGGAGCCTCTTGTGACTCCGCGGCAGCACTACTGAGCGGCGGCAGCAGGCATAGTGGGCTGGGATGAGCATGAGCGGTGCAGCACCCTGCCCCGCTTCTGGCTCCTTCCTGGCCGCCTGCCACTTGGCGCACTGCTACATCCCTCGGGGGATGTCCGACTGCCAGTTTAGGCCCGATCCCCGCAGGCCAGTCGGACATCCGGCAGTCAGACATCCCCCGAGGGGTCCTGGATGCGAGAGGGTGCAGGCCAGGCTGAGGGACACACCCCGCACCCCTAGTGCATGAATTTCATGCACCTGGCCTCTAGTATGAACATAAATGTCATTGTGGTTATTTTCCCAGGGTAGTTGGATTACGGTGGGTAGTTTTGTTCTTTTGTTTGTATTTTTTTTTTTTTTTTACATTAGAAATTAGTAAAATGATGGCTTTCTAGAGCAAAGTGAGGAGGAGCTAACTCATTGCCTCATTTATTGACAGGGGTGTAATTATAGACTCTCTAATCTTGTCATTCTGGCTGAGAACTTACCCAGAGAAAGACTGTTCACAGCGGGTAGTACGCACTTCTGATTGAGAAGGAGTGTGTGGGTCAGTGACATGAGGCTGTCCTGCTCGGATTGGAAAATGCAAATCACTCAGAAAATAGCACTGTTTGTGGTAGATATGACTAAACCCAGAAAGACCTCAGCAGCTCCACACTTTTTAGGAGGGGAGAAGCTATTGGGGCTAGAATTCGAAAGGATAGGAGTCTTTCCACAAGACTCACCCATAAAACAGCATCTCAAAGGTTATGATGACCAAAAATCAGGCCTTTGGGAGACAGACTTCATTTTCTGTTATGTTTTTAATAAAAACCCAGTTGTTAATTAGAAAACACTGACTTTGAAATTAAGAGAGTATATAGATAACATTTTCTCGGCTGACATTTACTTTTCTACCTAATTTCTCAAGTTAAAACTTTTTTAAAAATGTTTTTATTGATTTTAGAGAGAGAGGAAAGTTAGAGGGAGAGAGACATCAAATGGCTGCCTCCTGCATACCCCCTACTGGGGATCAAGCCTGCAGCCCTGACCAGGAATGGAACCAGCAACCTCTAGGTGCATGGGACAATGCTCCACCCACTGAGCAACACTGGCTGGGCTCAAGTTAAAGCTTTAAAAATTATTTCTGATATAAATGTAGACCTCTGGCCCAGATATTCCACACCAGCTAGAATAGATGGACCCATCCCCCCACAATCCTGGGGTACACCAGGTGGGGTTCCACACCTCCATAGTCCTGGGGCATTCCAAGAGGTGAGATCCATCCCCCCATCGTCCTGGGGTGCTCCACGCAGGGAGACACATCCTTTCAAGTGTCTTTGCATGACTGAGAGGATCAGGGATCCAGTGCACTAGGATGTTATTAGTGATAATCACATCCTCAATGGGTTTTCCTGGAAAGGCCTGATTTTTGGTCATCATAACCTTTGAGATGCTGTTTTTATGGGTGAGTCTTGTGAAAAGCATTTTCCTGGATAGCTTTTTGTAAATCACATTTTCTGAAGACTTTGTGTGCTTTCTGTCACAGCAGTTATTTTTATCCTCTCTGCTAGTTTCTGGCAGAGGGCCGGTTGCATGACTCTGACCTGGTTACAGTGTTTCACACTGGACCACGGGGTCCCAGGCTTGGTGCCATGCTTCAGTGCAGGAGCAAGGGCAGAGGCGGGTGAGGTCGATAAGAACATCTCTTTACCACCATGCCATCCTCTCTCTCCTGTTTCTTTCTCCCAGCCTTCCGAGATATTTGCATCTGGGGCGATTCCGTGGTCAAGGAGCCATCTGTGTTATTTCCACGTTTAAGAGAGGTTTAGATGTGCAGTTTCTAAGTAAGGACTTTCTCCTCAACTCGAGAGGTGGGCGATGACCATCAACATCAAGGTCCTGGTAGTCTCAGTTGTCATGGCCTTGGGGACTCCTCACATTGACATTGGCGGAGTGGGCCTTAGGAGTTCCAGGATCTCCGTGGGATGGGTGGTGGGTCCCTGGGGTTTATGACGGCTCCAGGGACCCCCTGGGTCCAGGGTGAGCCTGCAGTGTCCTGAGCATCCTCTTCTTGACATCCAGCTTCAATTTCTCCTTCTGTTTTTCCTAAGTCACAGGATCCCGACTCGTGTCTGAATGTGGGGTTTCTCTCAGAGCTTCACAGGAACGCTCAGCTGATGGCGAGCACTGGTTTGCTTTCTTTGCACATTGAGCGCCTCCTGCACACCGAGGCCCAGGCCCAGGCCCAGTCGGGGCTTACTGGCAGTGTGGTGCCAGGTGTGGTGGCCCCTGGAGGGGAGACTGTGGGTGTGCTCACAGCTGGATGGGCTTGCATGGGGAAGGAGCCAGGTCTGACCTCACACCCCTCCTGCCCTGTCTGCCCTCCCTGAGTGGAATATTAGGGTGCCTCCCTTCCTTTCCCCTTTTGGGAGCTGTGGGCTGGGCAGTTTCTGGGCTGGCCGGATGCTGGAGTATATGGGGTTACCCTGCGCAAGTTAGAACCTTTTGCAGGAGCCCCTAAAAGCTTCTCCCACAGGATGCCCACCCCCCTCCTCCTCTGAGCTCCTTCCTGACACTCTTCTCCTCTTTCAGGGCCTTTTTTTTCTTTTCTTTTGGAGTTTGAAACGTTTCCGCTGTCACAACTGGCCAGCCTGTGACTCAGGCTTCTAAGAACTGTTGTCTCAGTCACTGTAAAAAGCGCGGCCAGGCCTTAGTAAAGATGGTCTGATTTTAACTTGTCAAGAACATGTGATTTCCACCTGGGAGACACGGGGAGTGGGAGGAGAGAAGCTTCTGTGGACGACAGGTCTTGGCATTTTGGGAGCCGTGTGCAGTGGTGTGAGCCGTGCACAGCATCCAGTGGGCCCACCATAACCCTATGAATAGGAGTCTTGCAGATGGGGAAACTGAGTCTTGGAGAGGTGAGGTAACTTGCTCGGGCCCCTTGGAACTGGGTCAGGCCAGGAAATACAGGCTGCAGATCGCCCATTGAGAGGGTGGTCGTGGCCAGTGGACTCTGGTTCCGACACACAGATGTCCAGCTTGGCTCCTGGCCCTCCAGGAAGAGCATGAACAGCTTCCTGCGAGTGTTTCCCAGCCCCGGTCCTGTACCGGCCCAATGTGGACTTCCTGTTCCTCTGGCCTGGCCTGCAAGGCCGGGCTGCCAACTGTTCTTGGTGTCCCTGTGACCTGGCAGCGGCCACCATGGACCCTTCAGCGCTTCACGGAAAGCGTCTGCAGCCCCAGTGCTTGTGCTGCGTCCCTGCAGTGCAGGCTGTGATTGGCCCAGGTGACAAAACACGTGGGTGAGTCCAGCCGGGACACTTCTGCCCAGCATTTGGACAAAAACTGCTCTGACCTCAGATTCTCTCCTTCCCTGGGGTAGGGTTAACTCCAGTCCCCACTTAAAATCTGCAAGACGCTGTACAGCACGCCATGCATTTCTTCTTCCTCTCCCGGGTGGTGACAGAGTGGCTTTCTCTCCTGGGATCTGCCTCTCCGTGGGGAGGCTGCTGTGAATAGTTCAGGCGGTGACATAGGGGTGAGGATTAGAGTTCAGTATGAGACTGAACATCTTGCCTTTCAGTAAGGTGCAATATCTTTTTGGAAACCTCAGGGGGAAAAAAAAACAACCGAGGGTCTGTGCTGCACAGGGGTTTTTAAGTCTCCATCTAAAGGAAATGAGAGGTGGTCTTAGCAGAAACCAAAACGGCTTTCCCCTGCCTCTGAGTGCCTGCAGGATAACTGTGGCAGCGGGAGGCCCCTTCCTGGAACTCGATCGGCAGGCCTTCCCATGCCAGGTGCAGCACTGCCTGCTGCAGATATTGCACCCCAACAATCCATGAGGGGTGCAGGCTACGTGACTTCCTTCCCATGCCCGGACCTTTGGTTTCATGGCATTTTAATCCAGCTGTTAGTTAATGATTTAACCACATGCACATTTTATTAGCTGAGCACTGAGCTGTTCAGAGATAGGCTGGTGCCCTTTTTGGAAAACTGGCCTTGCTTACTTGGTTTCAATTCACGCTGGGCCGGGAAGGAAGCGAGCCCTGGGTTCCCCTGGGTGCCACGATCCACTGCTTCTGGACGCTCAGCCCTCAACGGTGGCCTTCTCTGTGGTGTATCCATAGATCAGGCTTCGAGGCACAAAGACCATCTTAAGGATAGCCCTCTCACAAAGAGATACAGTGCGGGCTCCTATTCTTCGGCACGCAGCCTTTCTCCATCTACCCAGACTGTGGAGCAGCTCCTCCGCTCCCCCACCATTCCCCCTGACCCCAGAGGTTGGGAAATAGATGCAGGCATTTGCGAAATAACATGAAACCGGGGAAAACCAGGCTCCCGGCTGTTTTCTCATGAGCAAACATCGTTGAGCAGTGGCAAGCAGCCTTGGTGTGGGATGGGGCGTGCCAGCCTCGCAGATGCTGGGAAATGACTCATGGAGTTTCCTCTGTTGGGCCCCCAGTGCAGCCCTGTCTCCACCTCTGGGCCGCACATCTGGGCTGTGGGAGGAGGAAGAGGAATGCAGGTTCCCCCTTGTCAGAGTGTTCCTTAAAGATCAACCTGGTTTTCTGCAGGTTTTGTTCTTCTTTCCTTAGGAGAGTTTGCTTGATGCTGTGAAACTTCATCTGCGCTCCTCTCTGTAATTACTGGGGCAAGAGCTTGTCCCTCCGGCCGGCCTCAGAGGCGGGTGCCGCTGCACGCGTTCATTTCCCTCTGTCCGACAGTGGTATTTACCGCAAGCCAAGTTCTTTGGGCGGCGCTTTTCTCTTTATTTGGAAAGAGGGTTCTGGAGCCCTAAGGCTGTGAGTGGGAACCGACAGTGCAGGGACATTGATCATGCCTCAGACTGGGCTGACCTTGGGCTGGGGACAAAGCTGGGCCTGTGGGGAGAGGTACCCCAGGTTAAGCCTCTGATGGGAAGGGGAAGCCCAGGGCTGTGTGGCCCCTTTGAGTCCACCAGAAAGAATATATTGTCTTGCCAGGCACATGCAGCGGGTGGGGGTGTGAGAACTCACCCTGCTCCCAGTCACTGACAGTCTCCTTTTTCTTTTGGCATGAACTTCCCACCCTGCTGCCCACGAACCGACGAGTGCAAACTTTCTTGTTCACTAGGAAGGAGGGGTGGGTTGTCCAGGGGACCACTGTGGTGGTTGAAGTAGTTGGCACCTGGGGTTTGGGGGGGCCTTCATCCCACTTCTGTCCTCTGTCCGCAGGGCTAGAGGAAGGGGAGACTGGCTGTGTGGCCCACCCCACTTATACCTCATGTGGGTCCTTCTTGAAGCTGGGAAGGTTGAGATGTCCCGAGAGATGCCACGTCAGGGCTGAAACGGTCCTTCTGCTGCGGGCAGCGTCAGCTCCTTGCCCAGGGACCCTCTTGCTCTTCTGGTGGCTCATATGTCAGAAATGGCAGGATCACATGCCCGTACTTGCCCATTGATGGCAGATAGTGTTAGCAAAGTTGTGGTGCTTCTAGTTTAAAAAGATATTCCTTATTTGTTGTGCTTTAGTTAGTTGTCTTTTAATTTGCAGCATAAGTTTACAAGTTCTCAGTGGGTTAATATTCTGATCATGGAAATAATATGAAGGATGGACATTTAATAGGAGGTGGGCCAGAGGCATTTTAACAGAAAATGAGACAGAAAATGCTCATATGCACATGAAAGATATTCAACCTCAACAATAATTTAAACTTTTCAAATGAAAGCAGTGTTGTGGTGTGTGTGTGTGTGTGTTTTTTTTGTGTGTGTTTTTTTGTTTGTTTGTTTGTTTTGCTGTTACTTTAGCAAAGTTTGTAAATACTGGTAAGACTCTGGGTTGATGGGCGTTAGGGGTAAATTGGTCCCCCCTTCTGGAGGGTTATATAACATTATGCATTAAAACCTTAGGACAGTGAATACTCTCCTGCCAAGCGGAATTTATCTTAAGGGAACAATTGGACAGCTGTGCAAAGACCCCCTACCCTAGAGTCTCATTCTGTGCTGCTCCTAATGATAAAAGTTGGGGAGGACCCAGCTGTCCATCAGTGTTGGAATGGGTGAATTGAGCAGTTGTTGTTCAGACCTCAAGTACTGTGTGGCTGCTAACATTTTATATATAGATATATAGACAAATAGATAGACAGATTTCAGAGAGGAAAGGAGAGGGAGCGAGAGAGATAGAAACATCAATGATGAGAGAGAATCATTGATTGGCTGCCTCCTGCATGCCACACACTGGGAATCGAGTCCGCAACCAGGGTATGTGCCCTGACCAGGAATCAAACTGTGACATCCTTGTTTATAGGTTGACGCTCAACCACTGAGCCACACCTGCTGGGCAAACATTTTATGTTCTTATTTGGAAAGCTGTCCATGGCAGGATGTGAAAGGAAAAAGCTGACTACATATCAGAATATATAATATAATCCCACTTTTATTTTATTTCAGTATATTTTATTTATTTCAGAGAGAGGAAGGGAGAGGGAGAAACATCAATGATGAGAATTATTGATCGGCTGTCTCCTGAACCCCGCCCCCCCACACCCCCCCTGGGTTCAAGCCAAAACCCAGGCATGTGCCTTGACTGGGAATTGAATCCTGACCTCCTGATTCTTGGACTGATGCTCAATCACTGAGCTGCCAGCCAAGCAATCCCACATTTATTTTAAAAATATGTGCCTCTGTCTACCTCTATTTCTATTCTATATCCATACATCTTTAGAGAAAAAACAACTCTAGGAGGAATACCCTACAATGTTAATTCTGTTTTTTGCTTTGTGACATCTTTATGTATTTTTAACATAGCTTTATTGAGATATAATTCACATACCATATAATTTACCCATTTAAAATGTACAACTCTATGGTTTTCAGTATATTTAGAGTTGTGCAGCCATCACCACAATCAATTTTAGAACATTTTCATCTCCCTAAAAAGAAATCCATTCCCTTTAACTGTCTCCATTTCCTGCCAACACCCTGCTACCCAGCCCCTGGCAGCCACTACCACTTTCTGTCTACAGATTTGCCTATTCTGGGGTTTCATGTAAATGGAATCCTACACTATGTGGCCTGTGGGTCTGACTTTTTCCAGGCTCATCCACTTTACAGCATGCGTCAGGGGTTCGTTTCTTTCTGTGGCTGATAATATTCCAGTGTTTGGCTGGACCACATTTTGTTTATCCATTCATCTGTTGATGGACATTTGGGTTGTTTCCACTCTTGGCTGCTGTGAGTTATGCTGTTAACTTGCATGTATGAGTTTTTGTGTGGACATGTGGTTTCATTTCTCCGGGTATATACCCAGGAGTGGGGTTGTTGGGCCATGTGGTTACTCTATATTTACCATTTTGAGGAACTGCCATTGTTTTCCAAAGTGGCTGCACCATTTTACATTTCTCCAAGCAGTGAATGAGGGTTCGAATTTCTCCACATCCTCACCAACCCTTGTTATTATGTCTTTTTTATTCTAGCCATTCTGGTGGGTCCAAAATCCTCGATAGACTGTCATTCTTAAAAAGAAAAAATATTTTTTGTTGGTTTTAGTTAAAATGAAAGAAAGTATTCTTTTGAAAGCAAACAAAATTCAGATCATAAAGGAGTAAAAAAAGAACATGGAGAAATTCTAAAAATTTACACATAAGTCTAATTATGAATCAACTTACTGTGAAAAATAATGTCTTCCTGGGATACATATGCCAAATATGGGGGAAGGATTAGGCATAGTCTATAGGTGATGGTGCCTGCATACCAAGCCTCCACAATAAATGGCCCCAAGACCTTCCAGGTCAGCGACCATCCCCCGTTTAAGTTACTGACATACCCTTCATGTGTGTGTCTTTGAATCTTTTTGTACAAACACACACACACACACACACACACACACACACACACACTCATAGGCACACACATATGTATGCACATGCATCCCCACACATACCTCCATGTGCACAGGCACACCCACACACATCTGCACACTTGCACACACCGATACACACACAATTTCTGTGTACGTGCACACACATGCACACACACATGCACACACACACTTACACTGACCTACTTACTTTCTGGAGTGTCTTTCCTCCTGAGTGTCAGAGGGTTTCCTGTAGACTGTGTCATTAATCTTCATGATGTTTTAGGCTCTTAGTCACAGTCGAATAAGTGGGAACTAAGAGAGCTGGCACTCACAGGAGGAGTGGGTTGTGGAACTGGAAGTTAACCCAGTGCATCACACTCCTGTGGAGTCTGTTGACATCAGACAGAGCCTCACTAATGCAGACGACGAGTCACAGAAGGCTCATCGAGGCAAAAAGTCCACGGGGGAGAATATGCTTAGATGGGGTTTTTGAATGAGCATTTGTTAAACTATGGACCTTCACCTGATGGAAGTCTTAGGCATCTGCTTTCATTGAAAGATGGAAGGATAGTTCTTGTTTTTAGATGGCTACTTCTCTGAAATACTCAGAACAATTTAAGCACTTGAGATCTCTCTCTGAAGATTTTGTTTTCATTACAAAGAAATGGTTTTCTAAGTAAACTTCACCCAGTCTCTGGACAAATTTTAAAAAATGATTAAATCAGTTAAATACAAATGAAAGTTGTATTATCATCAAGGTATGGGTCTGAGTGAGAAGGGGTGGGTGTTGCCTGGTCTCCCCGCCTTGGTCCCACAGCTCCCTCCTGGGGGTGGGGGGCGGGGATGGGCACGGCTGTCACCTTTCTCCCTTCTCTCCCTTCTGGTGTCCTTAGCATAGCAGCAGTCAGTCCCTGTGTCAGCCCAGTGCTGGAGGTCTGCGCCGAGCATTGTCCACACTCCACTTTGTCAGGAGAGTATCTGTCTGCCAGATGCCCCCGATCCTTGTTCCTAGCAAGCTGCTGTGTGATGGCCCAGGAGGATAAAACACCAAAATCACTACAATCGGTGTCGGCTGGGCAGGTGCCTTCTGGAGGCCCAGGGCAGAATACATCTTCTGGCTTATCTGGCCTGTCTCAAGGCCCTGCTTCAGCACAGCCTCTGCTTCCATCATCGTGTGTCCTTCTCTGGCTCCGACCCCTCTTCTGCCCTGAGGTCCATTGGGCCCACCTGGATAGTCCAGGATGACTTCAAACTCAAGATCCTTAACTAAATCCCATCTACAAAGTCCCATTTGCCATGGGAGGTAACATATTCACAGGCCCTGGGGGGTTGGGACCTGGACACAGTGGGATTCAAAGCCGCACACTATTTCTTTGCCTGTAAACATACACTAGATAGAATGGCCGGTGCCTCAGTTTCCCCACCTTGTGAGGGCTAAATACAGTTGACCCTTGAACAACCAACTGTTGGGCTCCACTTGTCCATGAATTTTAAAACCCGTGTTGTTCAAGGGTCAACTCTGTTTGCTGCCTGTTGGGGCTCAGAACAGGACCTGGGATGTCATGGGTGCCCAGGTGAAGCTGGCCATCCCACTGGGGCACAGGTTCCCAGGAGGCTGGTCCAGTGCTCAGAATGCAGGAATTATTTTGGCTCCTCTTCTGAGGGTGAGCTGTAAGGAGGAGAGGAGCTGGTAAAAGGGCTATAAAGAGTCCTCTTAATGCTATAGGAATTAAAAAAAAATTTTTTATCCTCACCTGAGAATATTGATTTGAGAGAGAGAGAGAAAAAGAGTGAGAGACATCAATTGGTACCCTCCTCCCCCAACCCCCACACACATGCCCTTACTGTGAATCAAACCCACAACCCTCTGGTACACTGGATAGTGCTCCAACTGAGTGCACACCTGGCCAGGGCTGTAGAAAAATTTTAAAGTGTAAAATTGAGCAATTTTTAGTAAATTTACAGAGTGTGTTATTATCACTATATTCATTTTAGAACACTCAAGAAGAGCCCATTGCAGTTACCTCCCTCCCACCTCCAGCCTCCCGCATTCACTGACCTACTTTGTACACATCTGCTTTTTCTGGACATTTCTTATAAATGGAATATTAAAAAGGGGGTTGGATTTTTTTATTTGCATCTGTATTCTTTCACTTAGCATGCTTCTGAGGTTCATTATGGTGGCATTTATTAGCACTTTGTTCCTTTTTTTTTTTTTATCACCAAACAAGAATCTATTGTATGGATTTACCAGATTTTGTTTTTCCATTTGTCACTTGACCTTTGGGTTGTTTCCACCTTTAAGCTGTTGTGAATAATGCTGCTGTGAACATTCATGTATACGTTTTTGTATAGATACATTTTCATTTCTCTTGGGAATTGCTAGGAGAGGAATTGCTGGGCCCTGTCATCACTCTGTGTTTAACTTTTTAATACCCTGCCAAACTGTTTCCCGAAGTGGCTACACTAGTTTGCATTTCCACCAGCAATGTAAGAGGGTTCCAATTTCTCCACATCCTTCCTAATACTTGTTGCCATCTTTTTTATTATCGCCATCCTAGTAGGGGGAAGTGGTATTTTGTCAATTAATTTGCATTTCCCTTTTGGCTAATGATGTTAAATTTTTTTTATATGCTTGTGGATCATTTGTCTGCTTTGGTGATATATCTGTTCAAATCTTTTGCCCGTTTTTCAATTGAACTACTTACCTGCTTATTGTGCTGTAAAAGTGTCTTTTTTTCATGTATTCTGGATACAAGTTTTATAGCAGATACATGATTTGCAAAGATTTTCTCCTAGTCTTTCTTTGAGGTTTCATAATAGTGTATTTTAAAGCACAAAATTTTTAATTTTGATGAAGTTTGGCTTACTGATATTTTTCCTTTAGAAATTGTTTTGATGTCATATCTAAAAATGTTTTGCCTTCCTCTACGTTACAAAGATTTATTTCTGTATAGTTATAGTTTTAGTTGTTGCCGTTTTAGCCCTTACATCTAGGTGTGTGATTACTTCGAGTTAATTTTTTGTGTATGGTGTGAGGTAGGGATCTGTCTGTCCCTGGGCCAGGACTACACTGTCTTGATTACTGTCACTTTTGCAGTAAATTTTGAAACCTGGAACTGTGAGTCCTCCACCTTTGCTCTTCTTTCTCAAGCATGTGCTGGCCGACATGAGTCCTTTGTCTTTCTAGCTGGAAGAATTGGCACACTGGTTGGTGTCTGACATGGGCTGTCAGACCTGCTGGTTTCCCCACCTCTCTCAGTCTTTCCTCCTCACTGACTCTTTTGCCCTGACTCAGTGTGTTTGGGTCCAGGCATGGGCAATGCCCACTGTGGGCCCGTTCTGGACCCCAGACTTGTCCTTCTCCCTCCTTGCCTACTGCTTTCCTCTCCTGCACTCTGTGCCCCATCCCTTCTGAACCGGGTTTCATTTCCCATCATGCCTTACTTCTGTGATGGCTTATTTGCTTCTCCCCCTTCATCCTGCGATGACCCTGGAGCTCCTCAAGGCTCCAGCTCTTTGTGCTCATGACCTTCAAATAACGGTGTGGCATGCCATAAAAAATTCTGTATTTTATGGAATCTGTGACATTTGTCAATTATGGACGTACCATTATTTTATGTACACTGAAAAAAACAATGCTAATTAATCTATGAAACAGTTTTTTTCTGGCATTGATTGTAGGATACATTCTGATTTCAGAGGTGCTAAACTTGAGAAAATACGGCCCTGGAGCTCTCTTATTTGGGAACTGATTCTCCCCCCCCTCCCCCCCGTTTCTTTCCTATTGTCATGTCTGTGTCACTCACAGTAAACTTTCACTAGGAGACACTCATGGTATCAATTCTTTCCATCTTTCTTTTCATACTTGGTCAGCAGCCTACATCCCTCTTTCTCCTAACAAAATGAAGCACACTGTTTTAGTTTTTACTTGACCTATTCCATGTTTCCTATCCTGGACCTTAGCCATGAGCATGAGCATGTGTGGAAGTGGAATCATGCCAGATTCCAAGGTAGTTGTAGGTGTGTGTGCTGAAATAACTGTTCCATTTCCTCCCTGGTGGATGCAGGTATGGTGGGGGGCCGTGTTCGGTGCACATTCACCGTGGCTTCCATGAACGGGGCTTCCTGCTAACCTCAGCCCGTGTCCGGCTAGGATGGCCCAGGGGTTCCGGCCTCTCAGTTAGAATTTTTAGTTTATTTTGAGTCTCCACCTGTGGGTGAATGAGCCTCAGGGTCTGTGTGGACAGTTGGCTGTGGTGGGTAAGGCTCCTCTCCCCGGCGAGAGGTGCGGATGGTGGCCTGGTCAGAATTTAACCCCGACTCCTGGAGAAACGGGAGCACTCTGTACCATCTGAACGCTGGGTGAGGTCTGCCACCTGCCACCCAGACCCTCAAGATGGTTAGCAGCCCTGAAGCATTTGTGCTAAAGCTGGACATACACAGTAGACATGGCTTTGTTAATGCCACGATCTGTCGAGCTCTCTGGTTTCCCTGAGCTGTCGCCATACCAGCACAGCGATTCATTCATTTGACGCAGTGATTTTCAACCAGGGTGCCCAGGAATTTTTAAAACAGGCACTACCTGACTGTTAGTCAGGGCACTGACCTCTTTTTCCTTACGTTGTCAAATTAAAAAAGTGATAACAGTCAATGCAACAATAGCTGTCTGGTATGAATGAATCAAAATTATACCTATTTTTTTTGTCAGATCAGCAAAAACTATATATGTTGGTGTTCCGCAGAATTTTAGTAATTAGTCTACTTGGGCCACAAGATGAAAAAGGTTGAAAACCGCTGATTTAATGTGACATGCCTTCAGTGCTGGGGCCACATCTTTGAAGATTTTTACAGCCTGTTCACTCTTAAGTTCATTTACTTAAGAAACTGCAATTTCGTGTCTTACAAGTGAAAGGTGGAATGGCGTGTTTGTGGTGCTTAAAAATGAGTGAGTGCATGTGTGTGCCCCAGGTCGGTGCTTAGTCTGCGCCCACGCCACGACTGAGGACGAGGCCATCACCTCACGGAATCTAATGGTGCTCATTCTGTTTCTTTGTCCAGCCCCTTCTATGGAGAAGACTTCTACTGTGAAATTCCTCGGAGTTTTCGTCACCTGTCCTTTTACATCTTCGATAGAGACGTTTTCCGCAGGGACTCCATCATAGGTAGGTACTTCGGTGGGTGTCGCATTCTGGTGTGAGTGGATGTCTCTTCCAGGCATCCTGTCTGAGACAGCAGAGGCGAGCGGCGTTTTCAGCCTGGGCTTTCTGGCTGTGCTCAGCAGCAGCAGGAAAAGGCCTAGGCAGCCGGCTAGCCTGGCGGTGGCATCTCCCAGGGCTGGCACAGGCCGCTGAGTCCCGGCCTGGCAGCCTGTGGAGGGGCTTCACAGCATAAGATCACGTGGGAGAGACCAGCACATGCCAGTAAAGCCTTGGGAGCTGTCCTTTAAGATGAGGATACAGCAACCTCAAACCTTCTTCAAATGACCCCCGAGGGCTCCTCCAGGGGGCTGTGTGCAGGGGAGAACCCCTCCCCCCACCCCCAGGCCACCCCTGTTCCTGACTCCAACACCCTCCATAGGCCATCAGATGGTATTGGATGCTCTCAGAGACATTGGGGTGATCTTATAGGTATTGGGGCCTTCACAGAGGCATTGGGGTGCTTTCAGAGGTATTGGGGTATTTTCAGAAGTGTTGTGGTGTCCTTAGACATATTGGGGCTCTCAGAGGTTTTGAGTTCCTCTCAGAGGTACTGGAGTGTTTTCAGAGGTATTAGGGTGCTCTCAGTATTGGGGGGTGTTCTCAGAGATACTGGGGTATGCTCAGAAGCATTGGGGTGCTCTCAGGAATGTGGAGTATTAGCAGTATTGTGGTGCTCTCAGAAGTATTGGGGTATGCTCAGAGGCACTAACATTTCAGTGGGGGACTCCTAGGGAGAGTGAGACCCAACCTGAATGTGGAGGACAGGTGGAATAGCATAGAAGCTTCCTGAGTTCAGTAGTGCACCTGTGTTCCTATTCATGTTTACTGTGGCCCCAAAAATAGAATCAAGAAGTCAAACATGAGCACGATTGTAGTTGCTGGAATCCAAGCACCATGTAACGTCCGTGTGGTGGCCTTGGCCTTTCCCGGGAGGGAGGCTCTTGGGTAGAGGACTTGGCATTTGAAGTGCCCTTGAGTCACGCAGACAGTTGATCACCTTTTCTCTGGATCAGGCTTGGGGTTCCGAACGGCTCCTACTCACTGCCCAGACCTCTTGAGCAGGTCACCCACGTAGCCAGTAGGGATGTTTCATCCAGACCGCAGCGGCCTCCCAGCAGCACACAGTACAGTTGGCCGCCTTCCCTGCAGCTCTTGCTCAGCCTCTGGCCTCACCCCCTCTGGCATTTACTCCCAGCCTGCTGGGCTTCTACGCTGCCTCCTTAGTTCTCAGCCTTTGGGTCCAGCTTCCCTGCAGGATCCCTGTGGTATCTCGAGGCATCTCGGATGCATCATGCTGAACTCAGAGAGGCCACCAAAGGTTCCTCATTGCTGAGTAAACCCTGTACCTGCTGCTTCCTCGCCCTCCTAGCTGCCCCGCCAAGACTTGGAGTTCAGTTCCTGCAGGTGCCGCCACATCACGCTACACCAAACATGTCAAACTCAAAGGCTAACACGGGCCAAATAAATGAGGCATGTAGCTCACAGACTGCGAGTTTGACATGCTTGCCCTACACCGAGCTTTCGCTTGCTTGGACTGTAGCCTGCATGGCCTCAGAGTTTGCCCCACGAGAAGATAAGACACTCCTCCCTTCACGGCATTTTCTTTGTGTGGGCCGTAAGCATCTCCTCCCAGTTAAAGCTGACCACTGACATCCCACTGTACTTACGAAAAAGCTCAGAACATGGCTAGGGCCCAGAAGTGATTCCATCGTGTCTGTCCCCAACATCTGGCTTTGGCTTAGGAGGCAGTCACTAAACATTTGTGAAAAGAATGGACGATGTTTGAAAATACCTCTACGCATTCCATTTATTCCATTTTAGAAATTCAATCTGTTTTATAGATAGTTTCCCATCTGAAGAAACTCTTTTCTGGAAGTTCATGCTTCCATTTTAGAGCCTGATTTATTTTTAAAAATATTGCCAAGTTTAAGGCCACACTGCCTGATTTGGCCTGGAAAAGGAAGTCCACACTCCCTAGCATGCAGTCAAGACCTTTCATAATCTGACCACATTGTCCTCTGGGCTTAGCTTCTCAATGGCCTTTCTAGCCATCTCAACATAAACACACGTGTACATTCACACACATGTGTAGCACCCCACTTGTGCCCCTGTGCAGGCCTCTACCCTCTTAATACTAGAAACCTTTTTAATATATCTCAGTTTTCTGAAACCTGACTAGTCCCACAGTGATGAGCTCAGATGCTGTCTATCTTCAAGCAGCATGCTCCTCCTTTGCTCCTGGGGAGTATGTTAAAATCCAGGTACCCAAGCCCCCGCCTATGCTGCTGGATCCAGATGGTCCAGGGGCTGAACCTAGAATTCCACAGTTTTATTAAGTTTCTCAGGGTGACATTTACAGTTAGAAGGAAACTAACATGTGCTGAATGCTTATATATGCCAGGCATAAAAGCATGCCATTTATCCTTTGTATTAACCCCAGGAAGTAGATATTCCCTCTATTTGCTATATCAAGAAGAAACTGAGGCTCAGAGAAGATAAGACACTTGTCTGAAGATGCATAGCTAACAGGTGGTGAGCCAACAAGTCAGACATTTCCTGTCATATTTGTAGAGAAGTGAGTACCAGCGTTGGCAGAGACTTGGGAGGAGAAAGGTGTCTGCACCTGCTTAGTCATCCCATGAAGTCATCTCCCTCCCTGAAGACTCCTCAGTGGGTGCTGCCTATCCCCAGAACTTGCTCTCACTCTGGATCTAATTTTCATCCTGCCTAATGTGAGAGAGGTGGCTTCCCAGAATTCAATCTGAACCTTTTATATTTTAATCAGGCATTTGGATAGCATTTAGATTTATGCTTTCTCTGGGACTCTGACGATGCGTGAGTGTGAGAGCGTTCCTAAACCTAAGTGATTTGGACTGACTAGAGCAGTGGTTGGCAAACCGCGGCTCACGAGCCACATGCGGCTCTTTGGCCCCTTGAGTGTGGCTCTTCCACAAAATACCACGTACCCTAATTTAGTTAATAACAATATACCTACCTATATAGTTTAAGTTTAAAAAATTTGGCTCTCAAAAGAAATTTCAATCGTTGTACTGTTGATATTTGGATCCGTTGACTAATGAGTTTGCCGACCACTGGACTAGAGGAAGGGAAAGCAGTAGTCACCTTCTCTGCCAGAATCACCAGATCTGCGGGGTCTACAGCAGTTGGGGGGCTGGAGAAAGTGACAAACACATCCTGCTGCTCTGCCTTCCAGTTGTTCCATGACCGGCAGAGAGGGGTTGTGCCTTAGTACCCCCTCCTCTGCCCTCCCCTCTCCCACACCCACCTACATCCCCTCCCTTTCCTTCCTTTCCAATCGCATGCTCCATCATTTCCTTCTCTCCTTCACCCTGTTTTCCTTTTTAGGATCTTGGTCCACATGTGAATTTCTCCTTTAGTCCATGCGCGTGGCTTATTTCCTACCCTGAGTCATCTCCATGAGCCATCACAACGCCTCTTACTTCATCTATTAAAGTTGGGCAAATAAGGCTTCCAAGACAGTGCAAACGTAGGGCTTAGCAAAGAAACAGGTGGGGCAGTGGGGAGCCTTTATACAGAAGCAGGACGTGTTGATGCTTGCTTTATTTAGGCTAGGGTGGCTTAGTTGAAGAATAATAAAACTTTATGAAAGTTTTACCAAGCATTCATGTGTTGAGACTTAAGTGAACTCTGTTGCTTATACTAAAAACGTGTTGCATACAAGTAGATAGAGTTTAGTGTCTGATCCTAGGAAGTTAAACCCAACTATCTGATATTAATGAGCCATCTGGTGTATCAATGAGCTGCACTTTTGTTATCATTTCTTCCATCTTCCATACTCTCACTCTGGAAAAATGGTAAGTGCTGCCTGTTTTTTCTGCAGCTATCTGGCAGGAATTCATATTGTAGGAAAGGAGGAGACATGTAAAGTGAAAGTATCTGGTGCATATCTGTTCTAATCATGTATATAAAAATACTTAGCACTTACTATGTGCAGGTATTGTTCTAGGTGCTTTACAAATATTGACTCATTTCATATTCACAATTCTGTGAAGTAGGTGCATTTTTCAGATGAGGAAACTGGTACAGACAAGTCACACGGCTTTTGGGTGGTGTTCAGACCTTGGCAGCCAGGTTCCCAAGTCTGTGCTACTGAGCTCTCGACCTTATTTCAGATTATGCTTCATTGCCTGTATTTAGAGGCAATAGTTGATTGAATGTGGAGCCTGATGGGGGGCGGGCAGGGAAGGAGAAGTCCAAGGTGGCTTCTGGTTATGGGTTTAAAACACCAGGTGGATGGTGGGTGGTGGGACATAGATGGGGCTGGAAAATGGTGGATGGTGGTGGTGGTGGTGGTGGTGGAAGGTGGGTGGGAGATGGTGATGGTGATGGCAGAAGAATGTGTTATTCATATCAGAACAAAATACCATCCTCCATGATCCACTACTACCATCCCCTCCAGTGAGCTATAGTTTGCTATCACCATCCTCCATCCTCCTCTCATTATGTATCAACTACCCAACATTCATCATTCATCCTCTGTCCTGTATGACTCTCCACTCACCACCTACCATTTGCCAACCACCATCACCATTCTACCACCTTTCACTCATCACCTACCATCTACAATCCACTGCCACCCATCATCCACCATCACCATCCACCACTCTTTACCCATCATGTATTATCCACCACCTGCCATCGATCATTTGTCTATCTTCTACCTCTCCAGCTGTGACTTACTAGCTACATCTATACCCATCCATTATCTACCATTTATCATCACTACCACCACTCCCCCCATCACCATGCACCATCCACCATCACTATTCACCCTCTTCCATCATCCATCATTACTGTTCACCACTCCTACTCATCTATACTGGCTACCTTCTACCACCACCCACCATCCACCACCCACCATCACTATCCACCACCTTCTACCCATCACCTACGATCCACCAATCATCTCTCCTCCACCATTACTTACCATCCACCATCCTCAAGCCCTCCTCCTATCCCTTGACCCACCATTCCTTTCCCACTACCACTGTCCACAGTTTTTCAGCTCCATCTGTATCCTGCTACCAAAAATTCATTTGGTGAAAACCCATAACCCAGGAGTCATCCTGGATTCCCCATCCCCATTTATATCTGTCTCAGCCCCTGACATACGTCTCCTCTTTATTGGAATGGGGCCATGTGATTGTGGAATACTTCCTTTTTAGGTGTCTACATATAAACATCAGAGCCTTGCAGTAGATTTACTTTCCCCTGAAGAGGGTAGCTCTCTGCAGGCACAGGATAATATGTGGCAGATGTGGGCCAAAGGCCAGGGAGGCCTACCGCTGCAAACCCTGTTGGTCGAAAGTGGATACTCATCCTCTTCCACCAAAAGCTCCTTTCACCTTGTGCCTCCTCTGGTGTGAGCTGCCTTGAGTGCACCCGCCCTCCTGCTTTCCCAGTCCAGGGAAGACGCATGGGTGGTGGGCTTCCACCTGGCAGATAACAAGAAATTCAAATTCAAAAACTCTAAAGGCAGCTTCGGTGCTGTGGTAGCATAAAGTGGTGCTTATGGCGGAATGATCCAGGCCTCTGGTGTTGTTTCTGGCAGTATAGCCCAGAGCTTCACATACTTGTTAAAATGCAGGTGCTGATGCATGGGTCTGGGAAGGGCCAGAGAGCCTGCATTTCCAATGGATAACATTCTTGGAAACTGCTGTGATTTAAGTAGAAACACCTGGAGTTTGTTCAGGAAATACTTGGCATGGATCTCCTAGGAACTCAGATAATTCACATCTGACTTCATTTTTAATATGGAACTGTGATAGGAGCTTCCCAACAGAATCCTTAACACTGAAGGAACTGATAAAGAAGGGTTTGCAAGCAGACAGTGCACATTTTCCAGGTCTTGAGGGATCTTCGTTGGTGTGATGGGCCTGGAATTCAGATCTGACCATGGGACTCCACTGCTCAGGTCCTGCAGGTCTCCCTTTGCCTCAAGATGACTCCCAAACCCTTAGCTTGACGTTCATGCCCTTTGTGATTGCCCTGCCGAGGGCTTCCTCCTTCCTGACCTCCTTGATCCCAGACGTGGGCCCAGGTCCTCCTGATTCCTTCCAGTCTCTCTCCTGGTGCCCCCTACCTCCTGGCCTTGGCTCACACTGCCTCCTCTGCATGGCGCCCACCTCTGGCCCTTCACTCCATCCCATGCCCACCTGGCTACTGCTGCCCATCTGAGACCCTGGTTAGCCAGAGACGACACCTGAGCGAGCTGCCCTTCCGTGTGTGTGTTCTCTGTGGCTTCACCGGCTGGAGCATTTCTGTTGCTTTTTGTCACATGTTCATTGGACTACACTTCCTATGGCCTGGAGCTCCTTGAGGATTTATCTCTATCCAACACCTACTGGGTGCACCAAGGTTTGTTCAAGGAGGGATGGAAAGAAGCAGGAGAGGGAAGAGCAAAGTGTAGAATCTTAAGCTGCCTGGTTAGAAGTTGACATTTTACCCAGTGACACTGTGGCTGCATTGGATACACCCGTGTGATAGGTGAAAGTGAATATGGAGATAGAGTATTGGCCTTAGTGATTGGCTCAGATTATACTAGAATGGAGAGGATATCCACTAATCCTTGGAGGCATAGGAAAACTTTTTTGAGTGGTAATCCTAAGGAAAAAACATGTTTAAGTATTTTTGTACATTTTAACCAGAGAACCTGGTCACATTGGTTCTGGGGTTATTTCCCCTTAAAATAATCAAAATAAGTTCTTCATTAATCATTCTGTTTAAGGTACCTACTAATTTTGAAGATAACCAGCAAAATCATGGCTTAGCCATTCTTGGTGGCTTTAAAATTATGGTGTGTCGGTTGCAATTGGACTTAGATGTTTTCACTGTCGTTTTTACAGCTGTAAAAATAAGTGGCTGTCTGAATCTCCAGGAATAATTTAAAGTTATGACTAGTAATTTTGTTGTTACAGTATGAGAAGCCAAGTTCTAGGGTATAAATTTGTATCACGGAAATGAGCACAGTGTCATTGGCTTCTCACGGTCTCCTGTGTCTGATCTGCTGGCCTCGTGCCAGCAGGAGCCCACACTCACCTTCAGGTTTTCCTGGTGCGGTGCACGTGTGCCCCTCTGAGGGTCCAGTCCAGAAGGGAGGGGTGTATCCAGTGAGGGTGCCACCAACTTTGTTCTTTTCCAAACTCTTTTTGCTATTCTAGGACTTTGAATTGACATTTACATATCTTAATCAGCTTCTTTAAAAAATTTTTTTTTCAACCATAGTTTATATTCATACCATTCTGCACCGGTTTCAGATGTACAGCAAAGTGGCTGAAAAACCATGCACTCTACAAAGGTCCCCCACTGCCCAAGTACCCACCTGGCCCCATACCCAGTTATCTGAATATTATTGACAATATTCTCCATGCTGCAGTCCGCATCTCTGTGACTATTCTGCAACTACCAATTTGTACTGCTTTTTTACCCAGTCCCCACTCCCCCTCCCTTCTGACAGCTGGCAGTCTGTTCTTTATGAGTCTGTTTCTATCTTGTTTCTTTGTTTCTTTTGTTCATTAGATTCCACATATAAGTGAAATCATATGGTATTTGTTTTTCTCTGAGTGGCTTATTTCACTTAGCATAATGCCCTCTAGGCCCATACATGCTGTAACAAAAGGTAAGATTTCCTTCTCTTTTACATTGTGTAAATGTACCACAGCTTTTTTATCCACTCATCTACTAATGGACACTTGGATTGCTCCCATATCGTGACTATTGTAAATAATGCTGCACTGAACATAGGGTGCATATATTCTTTCAAATTAGTGTCTTGGGTTTCTTCGGATATATTCCCAGAAGTGAAATTGCTTGGCATGAAGGCAGTTCCATTTTTAACTTTTTGAGGAACCTCCACATTGTTTTCCACAGTGGTTGCACCAATCTGCATTCCCACCAACAGTGTTCGAGGTTTCCTTTCCTCAACATCCCTGCCAACACTTGTTGTTTGTTGATTTATTGATGATACCCATTCTTACAGGTGTGAGGTGATATCTCATTTTGGTTTTGATTTCTTTGATGTTTTATTAACATAATTTCCTAAATGACTGAGATTGCTTTGATCTATAGGTTAATTTGGGGAGAATTAACATCTTAACAAAATTTCAGTCTTCAGATGTTCTGACATGGTATATCTTTCCATGTACTTGGGCCTTCCTTAATTTCTTTCATCAGTGTTTGCAATGTTTTTTCAGCATACACATCTTGCAGACATTGCACACACACACACACACACACACATTTATTTATCCTTATATATTTTGTTTTTGATGGAGTAGACAAAGATTTTTTTTAGGTAGTATACTAAAATCACAAGCCATAAAAACATCACTTTGTGAAAGATACTGTTGTTGTTTTCAATTTTCAATTTTTATTGTCATTGCTTCTATGCATAAACACAATTGATATTTATGCATTGACTTTGTATTCTGCGGTCTTACTAAACACAGCTATTCTACTAGCTTGTCTTGTAGATTTTCCTATAGATTTTGTGAGTAAAGACTTATTTCTTCCTTTCCAGTCTACATGCCCTTGTTTCTTTCTCTTGCTTTCATGCACTGGCTAGGATACCAGGTTGAACAGGAGAGATGAGAACAAACTTCTCTTCCGCTGGCTTAGTCTCAGGGAAGTGTTGGGCTGTGCCTCATTGAGTCTGCTCTTAATTGGCTTCTTGCAGGTTTCACCCCATGATTCGCCTTCCCCCAGGTGCTCTGCCGCCTCTGTACCTGGTTTCCCACATCACTCGCCCTCTGATGAACTACCTGGTGTGCTCTGTCTTCTGAACAGACCCTGACAGGTACAGCACCCACGGAGGAAATCATACACGGGGATTTTAGTGGTGAAAGGCAGGTAGCACCGCTCTGTCTAAATGAGAAAGTGAGGCCCAGAGTGGTTTAGCGAACTGTTAATTTCACTCTGATAGATTGGGACAGGCCTGCGGATTAAGGCATTTAAGTCAACACTGTGGTTGTGGATCAGGTGTTCTCTCAGAACAGCACTTAGAAACACTAATACACATGTTTTAAAAAGTACACGTTTGTAGAGTCTTGACTGTGACTGAGCTCTTGAAGGATAGACTGGAAGCTGGTGACCAAGGTGACCCTTGAGTCAGGAGCTATGTAGCAGGGGAAATAGGAAGGTATTCTTGGCTGTATTTTATGTATTTTTAAATGTTTCATATTTTGTACTATGTTTCTGTATTGCCGACTTAATATTACATTAAGTACTTCCAGAAGTAATGATGTGTAAGTTGTAGGATTCATATAAGCATTAGATACATGACTTCTCCCTATGACAGTTAAAGCTCAAAAGCATTGCAATTGCGTAACATTTCAAACTGCAAATGTAATCCTCTTACCCAGCTGAACTAATCATGGAGTCGGAATATTTTTACTTTTTTTTTTCAATGAAATATGTTGCCCAACTCAGTTCCAAGAAATGTTTCGTTTCATGTGGCTTTATTTTTGCAAAACTCAAAGTCATATTCCCATGGGGGAAAGAGTTTTACTGGAGCCAAGCAGAGAGGAAGGAGTCTTCTTTTGGGGGCTGTTCTTCCTGGTGACCGGGTGTGCGGAAGGACAGATGGCCAGAGGTGGCAGGACCCACCGCCAGGACCTCAGCAGGACACCCACCACGTGGATTAGTGATGGAAGGGGAGGACCGAGGCTTAGGGAGGGGCCTGAGATGAGCCCTGAGGTCGCCATTCTGCCCTTGTAACGTGATGCTTGTTGGAGGATGTTCCACAGGGCCTGTAATTTGGGTCTCTCTGAATTTCTGTGGAATATACTCTTTCTGCAGCATGTGTCTGCTGTGTGTTTCCTGCATCTGTCGCTCTTCCTCTCCCACCTGCAGACTTTGACTGTGTGCAGTGGCTTAAACCGTTATGTAGTGTGTGGCTGGACAGGATTCGGCTCCAGATGGCCCTGCCTGGTCAGAGCTGGACCATTGAGGTTGGACGTGGGCAATGGTGTTGACCCTTGGAATGCTCACCTGCTGTGTCCACTTCACAGGTGGGCAAAAGTGCTGGTTGTGTGGAATTAACTGGCCTGGACCCGAGGAGCCCTGGCTGAATGATTCCGGGGTCTTTCCCAAGTCTCTTTTGCGTGTGGAGAGTGTGAGGCAGTTACCTTCCTTTTGAGAACATGAGATGATGAAAATTTGCTGAAGTAACAAATGGCACAATGACGGACAGATTGAGATTGAAGGCAGGTATTGGTGGGAGTGAATGGTCTCAACTCTCTGGACGCCTTCACCCTCTGGCACTTGGACCCGCTTTTTCATGTTTGTTTTGCCTTTCAAATGCACCATCTGTATTGGTGGGTGAGTCTTTGGGGTCTGGAGTCCAGAGCAGAGTTCAGTTGGCCGAGTTCTTGGAACAAGGTGTAAGGACCATGGGAGAGGAAATCTTGTCCTCTGCCCCGTGAAGTTCTTTGGCTGGGGCTCTGTAAATTGGACGGACAGAATACAGATTCACAGAGAGAAGCAAACAGTTCATTAATGCCTGCAGCACACACCGTGTGGGGGAACCTCAACACCAAGTAACTCGGAGTGTTAGACTTGGATTGGCATGGCATCTTAGCAAAGGAATAACACACTTCAGAGATGGTCAAGGCAAAGGAAAATGATTTTAGGCCTCCAAGGGTGGCAGGCCGTGGGCGGTAAATATATGGGAAAATGAATGGAGTAGGTTTTTTGTGTGCAGGACCATCTTGGTGCCAACTTTCCACTTCCTCATGGCCATGGAACTTTCAGGAGAGGGACTGGGGCAGCCCATTTCTCAGCAGTG
Organism: Plecotus auritus; assembly: GCF_963455305.1. Classification (NCBI taxonomy): domain Eukaryota; kingdom Metazoa; phylum Chordata; class Mammalia; order Chiroptera; family Vespertilionidae; genus Plecotus; species Plecotus auritus. Next base: position 30,413,698 of record NC_137772.1, read on the forward strand.
TCTGCATGTAGTCAGATAAGGGAAGCTCCAGGAGGATATCTTTCTGCATCTGCTGGTTCTCATTTGCCGTGAACTAACCTGCGTATACACGTGTGCCACTGTGACTGCAGGCCTGACACACACACACACATGCATACATACGTGTATTATACAAGCTGACTACACATTGTGTACACAGCATGCACACACTATGTAGGCTTAATATACATATGTACACACATTATGTAAGTGGAAAGTGGAATGCACACCCACATACACACTTGTGTACACACTATATATGCTAAATATGTACAGGTTGTATTCTAAGCTACAGCTCATACAGGTACAAACACACACACACACACACACACACATTTCCATGAAATCCTTGTCACAGCCTTACGAACGAGCACTGCCCTGTGTCCACTTTGCAGCATGGATGTTGAGGCAGGAGGTGATGGTGATGTGGCACGGCCTGGTCTCACTGCCAGTGTGGCCCAGCAACTGCCTCCAGTGCTCCCTCCCTCACCCCCTCCTACATTCTTCCAAGTCCTGAGCAGTTCACTGTGTAAACGCCTGACAGAGCTGTTTTCTCCTCTGTAGGAAATAACCCCCACCTAGTGCCCCACCTTGCTAAAACCACCTGGGTAACATGCAAGTAGTAAAGTGCTCATACAAGGCGGCCCTGTCCACACCCAGGCTGTGCTCCCAGTGTGAGAACAGGCAGACCTGTGACCACCGTGGAAGTGACATATGACACTTGTTCTGCTAATAGGGTGGGGCGCGGGCACCTTCAAGATGAAATGTTGCATACACTGATCTTACATAGAGGAAGACAGCGTGGCATTATCAATTTACCCCGTTATTTGTTTTGGATTATACCATTTGAAATTATTGGCAGTAACTTATGAACCTTGTTGGGCCTGGAGGATTTGTTCTCTCCTGTGACTGCTTTCCCTCTGCTCTGTTTTAGGGAAGGTGGCCATTCAGAAGGAAGACCTGCAGAAGTACCATAACAGGGACACCTGGTTTCAGCTGCAGCACGTTGACGCTGACTCAGAAGTTCAGGTGAGACCCTCGGCGGAGCCCGTGGAACACTGGAGGTCTTGGGGAATGGAAGACTTGATTGTGGTTAAAGGAATAGATACAGGGTTTTGGTCCTAACAGGGAATCATGTTTAGCAAATTGTGTCCTTGTATTTATAGTAAGTATAGGCTTGCTAATTTTGTTTGTGCAGTTGGTGATTGTCACACTTTGTCATGCATGATTGAAGCACCTTTAAAAAAAACAAATGTGAGAGAGCAATACCATAATGAAGGTGAAGAGAAAATATGGGTAAGAAAAATGAAGCTGTAGGTGAGAAGAGCACACAGAGCCTCCCACGGCAAGTCCCTGTGCTTGTTGGAGGTCACTGCATGTATTGTCAAGCTCCCTGCACTCAGCAAAGAAGCATCTAGAGTTAAAAGAAGTGGCCACTCTGAACGGGTTCCCATCCTCTGAGGGTCCTGGGCTCACCCTGGCTCACCTGGGCGATGTGTTAACTGGGACTGACGTCCCTATCCAGTGGAAGGAGCTGAGCCCCTAGCAGGGGAGACAGCGTGGTTCCAGGATCCCAACCCTTCCCTTTAAGGCTGCCCTTGGTTGGCCCTGCTGAGTGTCCAGGAGCCCATCTGAATACCTGTGAAGAGGGTGGCTGCGTCTTCTCTTGGGACCCTGGCTTGTGTGGCTTCCAGTCAAGCCTGTTCCATGCCAGTATCCAGAATTCCAAGACTGGGACCCACGGCCGGACAGCACAGCGCCCTGATGCTGAGACACACCAGTGTTTTATCAGTGGGTCTGTGAGACGCTGGGGTGTGGCAGGGGTGCCTGCCAAGCACAGGGTCTCTGGCACAGGCAGGCCTGGCTCAGAGCTCTGTGCCCCCAACCACTAGTGAGGTATGCCAGCAGTGTCCTCTCCAAGCCATAGTCTCCTCTGTAAAGCGGGGTGTTGTGAACAGCTGGGCAGTGTCTGACACGTTGCCGTAGGCCTTCCTCTGGCCCTGCCTGGCATGCAGCATTCCTGGGCTCCTCGCCCAGCATCTGGAGCCGGCTGGCCCTTGGGTCCTCATGCTTCCTCCTAAAACCTCGGCCTCAGATGAACTCTGAGGGGGAAGGCAACGGGGTTCAGGGTTGCTGCCTGGTGAGGCTGTGGGGTGCACTGGCCTTGTGCCCACTGGAAGGATCCACACACTTTAACAAAGAGGCAGCCAGAGGGAAGGTTGAGGAGCTGAGCCAAAGGGAAGCAATCGTAATGGTGCTTCACGCTTAATTAATTCTGACCCAGGGGCCCAATCATGCCGAGTAAATTAGAAAGCACTGTAATTACTGCAGAACTAGTGACTGCCCAGAGTTGGGAGCAGAGTTCCAACAGTGAAGATGGATGACGACCCGAATAGCCAGCCCACCGTGCCACTCAGGTGACTGGGCAGTCTCGTCTTTAGACAGGAGGCTCCAGAAGCCACGTGCTGTGCAGTGGTGCTCTGAAATGGAACCATTCCCCCTTTTTATTTGGACTGTTTACCCCGTCACTTTTATTCTGAAATAACACAGCCTGTGGCACCATAATCAAAATGGCTGTTACCCAGATTTAAGTTGGATTTTATTGGCAAGTGTGATTTTTCTTTTTATCTTGCCTTTTTTTTCTTTTAATTTTGAAATGGTGATGGATTCACAGGAAGTCACAAAAAAGTGCACAAGGAATAATGATTAGCAAACTGTGTGCTCTCCTACGTATACTTAAAGACTTAAAATAGTGAGGAGGCCCATGTTCCTTCCCCATTTCCCCCGTGGTACATGCTGTGTACCTGGGGGGAGACCACAGCCAGGACACTGACATTCCCATGCTGCAGACCTCACTAAGGTCTCACCAGTTCCACATGTCCGCATGTGTGCGTGTGCATGTGTGTGCACAAGTGCATGTGGATATTCTGTGCAGCTTATCACATGTGTGTGCTTGCATGTGTGCACATGTGTGTGCACATGTGTATCCTGTGCAGTTTATCACGTGGGTAAAGTTGTGTAATCACCACCACAATTAATATCCAAAACTGCTCCGTCAGCACAAATCTTATAAATAAACGTGGGTGTGTGTGTTCATTGTACAGATGTGTAAAATATTTTCACTGTTCCATAACTGATGTCCTCTGCACGCCCGTGGACAAGTCCCTCGTCCTTCTGAGCCTAGTCCTTACCGTGTATGAGATGGGATACTGACCCTCGCTGGGCCAGTCTCCTCGGAACTTGTGAATTATGAACGGCAAATGCATTATCATCATAACTCTGAAGAGAAGGAGGAAGGACAGTGTTTACTGGTTGTTCGCTAAGTTCCAGGCAAGGAGCTGGAACTTTGCTTAGGGTAGTTAGTTCTTAGAGAGTGCCCACGCATGAAGTGGCCACACCACCATGGAAGCAACCCCAGATTCAAACTGGCCTTTCAAGGTGCAGGTGCCACCTTTTCCTGCAGCCACAGTTTTGTTTTGAAATGTCACATTTACGGTCTTTAGAGGGGCAGAGGATGGCGTATATTTTCTTGAATCCATCTGTTGTATAATTCATAGTAAAATACATGTGTTCAACCCCGGCTGGGGTGGTTCAGGGGTTGAGAGTCGACCTATGAACCAGGAGGGCACAGTTTGATTCCCAATCAGGGCACATGCCCGGGTTGCGGCCTGTTTCTCTCTCTCTCTCTCTTTCTCCCTCTCTGAAAACAATAAAAATATATTTTTAAAAATCTATAATAATAAAAGCGTAATATGCAAATCGACCAAATGGCCGAGCAGCGGAATGACCGTCCGGACGACCCTCCTCAGAGCCGGGGCTGCGAAGGCCTACTCTTGCATCAGGATCTAGTAATAAAATAAAAGGCATGTGTCCGAGAGAATCACAAAACTGGAGCCAACAAGAGATCAGTGAGTCGCAGAATGGAGGGAAAGGACGATTTAAAGAATGCCTTGCTCCCTTCTGGAATTGATGTTTTTAAAGGCCTCTGGTAGATCACTTTATTGAAAAGAATTAGTCGCTTCTGTTCCTTCCCTGACCCTTCATGGGTAACAGAACGAGGCGACTGGCAGGAATGGCCTTGTCCGTGGTCTGTGCTGCACAGCCAGTCACAGCTGCCAGAACGTACGCTTGAACCTGGAAGGCTCCCTTTGCCCCATGCCTTGCGTTCTTCTACTGGGAGGGAGGTCGTCCCCACGCATCCATCTGAGCCGACCCCCCCTGGAGCCGCAAGTGAGTCCTCCCCGGACTCCTCCAGGGACGCTCAGCAGCCGCTGAGCTCTGCTTTGTGCTGTTTCATTTTAGTGAACTGTTATGGAAGTAGATATCCAGAAAAGAGCTCAGCTGAGCCATCCCAGCAAACCCCAGCAGCCGCATCCAGATCGTCTCTGAGAATGTGACTCGTGTCAGATAATCCTACTTGAAGGATTTCCCAATCGGGGTCCGCAGCTGTCCACACACCAGGACCCAGCTTGAATCTTTCTAAGGGTTTACGGAATTGCAGGAAGGAAAGGGCAAGGCCAGGCTCCTTCCTCCCCCCCGACTCACCTTGACGTGTGTAGCCGAGCAGGTTGACGCTCAGACTGGCACCTGCGCCCAGTGCTCTGTGAGCCCAGAAGCCAGCTGTGCAGAGGCTGCGCCTCAAAAACCCCACTTCCTGCTTGTGCTGATGTGTGAGGTGTGGCCCTCAGCCCCTCTGGGCGTCAGCACCCGTGGCTGGGTTGTTTGTGCTGGAGGTGGTGCGATGCCCACACCGCATGAGGCGTGGCCGAACCGTCTGTGACTCTGCGTAATAACAGATGTGAACTCCTGAACTGCAGATCTACGAGTTACTTTCTGGGGGGGAAGTCCTTTCAGTCGTGGACAGTGTTTGTATTGTTTTGTTTTACCTCATACCACCCTCTCCCAAATCCCCACAAAAAGGTGACAACACGAATTAGCTGACGGTGTCTGCCACCTTGGTAAGGAAGTGTGTGCCCCCGAGAGGAAACGTGCGCAGCCACGGGGTCTGCTGCTGTGGACTTGCCGGCCTCTTCTGGGAAAAACAGGAAGCAGGACGGTGAGCTCGGCGTCAGCAGCGGGCTCCTTCTCACCCCAGACACCGTCTTTCACTTCTTAGAAGCCCATTTAGAATGAATTAGTGAAATGTCAGTCTGAATGGCCATGGCCCATGACAGAGTTGGCGCCCAGTGCATTTGGGAAGGCGGTGAGGAACCAGACGTGTGATACAGAGCATGTGACCGTTGTGGATACGTTCTCACTCCGCTGTATCACACACTCTTGTCCTGCGTTTGTTTAGAGGGCAGGCTGTCGGTGGCTGTAAGCCTCAGTATTCTCATCTTAACAGAGGACGGCCGTGGCTGTTTCATGGGCTGTGCTGAGATTACGGGATGATTCGAAAGCTCTAAACCCTGGCGGTGCAGAGTGAAAGGGAGCCACGGGAGATGAGCTTTGTCAGCACAACTGATGTCACTCTCGGCCTTTGTCCAGCCCCAGCAGAGCTGGCATGGTGCTGAGGCCCCCTCCTCAGTTACTGGCCACGAGAACGTACTCATGTCTAAGGAGGTCAGCCAGAGGGCTGGGCCCAGACCTGTGCTCACATGGATGTGATGCTATTGGTCTGGTCCTGTGTCCAGGACTTACTGCGGGGCATCCTGCCTGACCATCACTCCTGCCCTCCCTGTGGCCATTCTGTCCTGCAGGTGAGAAAAAAGGCCTGCAAGGACAGGCCCAGGCCCTGCCCACAGCTGGGCAGTGTGTGGGCGTTTGCTGCCATGGATGTCCAGGCCGAGGTCTGGGCTTTTCGGTGCCCGTCTCCCTCGCGGTCGGTCAGCAGAGCTGGGAGCCCAGTGTGCCTGATGGGTTGGAACCTTAACCCTCTGGGGGAGTCACACCCACCCTGGCCCCTGAGATCTGAGCAAGGCCGGTGGGAGTATGGTGGACGCCACATGGGACCAGACCTAACCACCATTTGTGAACAGACACCCTGCACCTCTCCACCTTGCGTGGCTGTCCCCATGACCCTCTATCTTTGTGCCTTACAGGGCAAGGTCCACCTGGAGCTGAGGCTGAGTGAAGTCATCACCGACACGGGTGTCGTCTGCCACAAGCTGGCCACGCGGTAAGGCGCAGGTCTGCCCGGGAATACTAACTCTCACCCCCAGCAGTGGGGCGGGTGTTGTTTTTCAAACAAATGAATCAGAATTCCCCAACTTGGTGAGTCCCCCACGTGACGTAATTTGTGGAGGTTCCAATACACTAAAGAGTATTTACTTCAATGTACCCAATAAAGCGAATGCTCATCCTTGAGGTATCTGTTATTATGTGTGACGTTTAGGCAAAGAGGTTGGTGTCGCACCTGGCATTACACATGAGGGAGCGGATTCCACTCTCTGACCCACCAGCAGGGTCTGGAGGAAGGTGGTGAGGAGTGTCCCCCATTGCTTACTGTCCAAGAGGGCCCTGTTCTGGCTGCCCAATCCACACTCATCATCCGATGTTCAGTTCTGGCTGCAGGGCCGTCACGGAAGAACATGCTGGCGGACACAGTGTAGGACATGGTGAAGGAGATGGTGTAGGGACACAGTGTAGCACATGGTGTAGGAACATCTATCTATAGCACATGGCAGAGGACAGGGTATAAGACATGTATAGGACGGGTAGAAGGCAAGAACTCCCTATTATCTGAAACTTGGGCCTGGCACATGGTAGGTGCTCAGCAAACATCTGGGCCCTGGGCGTGTTCCAGCTCATTTTATAGGCCCATCCTATACATGGGAGATGAGTTCAGCGAGTGCTATCCTTAACGCTCTCATTATTTCCATTCTTAAAGAATAGTTGCTGTGCTCTCAGAATTTGTAGCCGTGAAGACAGAGTTGCCTGTTTTCTTATTTATTTATCTATCGGTTTATTCCTTGTTCAAAAAGGACTCAAAGCTGCTCAACACAAGCCTCACATGGAACCAGAAAGTGTGAGTTGGTGGGGGGAGACAGAATGGACCAGTTTGGGCAGATGTGGGCCCGGAGCCCTGTCCCGAGAGCAGCCCCATTTGGCCCCATGACTCCGAGATGCAGGGTGGAAGTGTCCGCTCCCCACGGAGTCCACGTGTGATGCACCAGAACTGCAGCCATCCGTCTCTGCATCTTATCAGGGTGCACGTCAGGCTGTGGTTTCCAGGAACACAAGTGTCTTAAAGTCAGGGCGGTCTGTCAGCAGCAGCCGCCGCCCGCGCGTGGGTATGCAGCTCCTTCCAGACGCCCACTGCTGAAACCCCAGAGCTGAGGGCTTGGAGTTCTGTTTTGAAACACAGGAGCGTGCTGTGCACATGGCCCCTTTTCTTGGTTTTGCTTTTTTCAAGGAGCTTTGGTTTAGAGAAGATGCACGGGTGGGAGTCGGGAAGGTTCTGTGCATCCCAGTGTTTCTGGGAGGAAAGGCCTCCAGCCACTCAGACAGATCTGGAACCGTGGGCCTCAGGCCTCATGGGCCGTCTTGGGTCCTTGCAGACTCTGCTAACTGGAGCATGCCTTGTTAGGACTGGAGCCTGGCCAACATGTTTTCTAACTGAATTCCAACTCATGCAAAGAAATGAACTGTGTTTGCTCTGAAAGTACTTTTTAAAATCTGTGTCTCAATGTGGCTCTGTTGACAGTTTTCCTGCTCAAATATCTGTTTGAATGTCAGGAGGGTGCTCACCACCTGCCTCACCAAGTTCTGGGTTTTGTCCCCCAGCGATCAACGGCACATGTTTTTGTTAGCGCTGAGGTCGGCGTTTGATTCCCTCCCCGTGTGCACAGGAGGGACAAGAACTAATGTCAGTGGGTCAGGGCCTCTCTGCCCACGCTACCCCAGCCACGGCCTCCTGTAGGTTCTCAGACACTCGACCACCCTGCCTCGGCCTTTGCTTCTGTGACCCTCTGCCTGGAGCACCCTTCCTCCAAATCCCCCTTAATTCAGGCCTCTACTCAGATGCCCCCAAGGAGCCGCCCTCTTCTGGAGAGAGCACAGCCAGGCCTCTGTGTCCCACCCCATGACCCTCAGCACTACAGCGTGCGTGTGGCTGATGATGGCTGTATTTTTTGCACTTCCCCTAGAATGTGAATTTCCTTGTTCATTGCCGTGTCCCCGACACCTGGGGCAGGGCCTGGCACATTGTAGGTGCTCAGCAAACCCCTGGGCCATTTTATAGGCCCATCCTGTCCAGCGGAGCAGGAAGGAGCCCCCGAGAGGAAACAAGGTGAGGCTTCCTCTCCTTGCTGACTTTCCTGGGAATGCTGAGCAGCACTTGAGCCTCTTTCACATGTGGGAATCGGGCCTGTCATACCCATTAGTACATGCACTAGCACACACTAATGTACACAGTTAGTATGCTTACTACACACACTAGCACACACTAGTACACAAGCTGGTATGCACTAACAGACATGCAAGTACACATGCCAGCATGTGTATACTGGTATGCATGTGTATACATGCTAGTATACACTAGCACACATACACATATTCACATTCACACACATGCTGGTACACATGCAAGTGCATGTGCCAGTACACTGGCATACCTATGTATTCATACTAGTACACACTATCACACACAAGCATATTCATGCTCCCATACATGCTAGTACACAGTAGTATACTTGTGTACTCACACTGGTACACTTTGTTCAGAGTCCTGGGGCAGAGGGTCCACCATTGGGGTGTAATGAGGGGGAAAGAGTGGGGAGTCCCATAGGGGTTCATGCTCTCTAACCAAGGAAACCAGAAGTTTGTGTGGGACCAGTGGCTTTTCTTTCCTCCCCTCACCTCCTCCTATAGCTTTTTTTTTTTAACTGAAAAATATACATACTATGAGATTCAGTATTTTAAAGTGCATAATTATAGTACATTCCCAAGGTGATAAAACCATCACCACTCACGACTGTCTAACCTCATCCCTGTGAGCAGTCACACCCAGCCCCTCTGCCAATCACTGGCACCACTAACTGACTTCCTGCCTGAGGACTTGCCTGTTCAGGACGTTTAGTACAAATGGAACCATACAACATGTGGTCCTTTGTGATGGCTTCTTCCACTTAGCATAACGTTTTCAAGGTTCATCCACGTTGTAGTGTGCATCAGTACCTCCTTCCTTTAAAGGTTGAATAATATTCCTCTATGGATATGCCACATTTTCTTTATCACCCATTGGTGGACATTTGGCTATTGTGAATAATGCTGCTAAGAACATTGTTGTATGAGTTTTTGTACAATTTTATGTTTTTATTTCTCTTGGGTATATACCTAAGAGTAGAATTTCTGGGTCATATTGTAACTCTATGTTTAACTTTTTGAGAAACTGCCAGACTGTTTGTCATAGTGGCTGCCTTATTTTACACCCACCAGCTGAATGTGAGGGCTCTAATTCCTCCACATCCTTGCTAACACTGTTATTATTGGCAGACATTTTTATTGCAGCCATCCTTGTGGGTGTAAAGTAGTTTTGATTTACATTTTCTCAAATGTAATGACTGATGATATTGACCATCCTTTCTTGTCTTTGTTGGCCTTTAAAATTTATGTATTTTCTCTGAAGAAATGTCTATGCAAGTCCTTTACTTATATTTTTAATTGGGTTATTAGTATTTTTATTACTAAGTTGTAAGAGTTTTTCATATATTCTACATACCAGACTCTTGTCAAATATATAATTTGCAAATATATTCTGTTATATTCTGTTGGTTTTCTTCACTTTCTTGATAGTATTCTTTGTAATACAAAAGTTTTAAATTTTGATGAAATCCAATTTATTTACTTTTTCTTTGGTTGCCTGTGGTTTTGGTACCTATTTAAGATATCATTTCTTAACCCAAGGTCAGAGAAATTTACACTTATGTTTTTCTTCTAAGATTTTTATATTTTTAGCTCTTAACTTTGGGTCTTCAATACATTTGGAGTTAATTTTTATATATGGTGTGAGGTAGGGGTTAGCATCATTATTGTTGTTATTATTTGGCATTTGAATATCTAGTTGTCCCAGCATCATTAGTTGAAAAGATCATTCTGTCCCATCAAAGTATCTTGGCATTTTCTTGAAAATCACTGGCTATTAATGTGTGAGCTTATGTGTGGAATCTGTTCTATTTCATTGACCTGTATCCCTGTGCTAGCATCACACAGTGAGTCTTCAACTTGGTCCTTCTTTTCCTGATTCTTTGGCTATTCTGAGCTTCTTTTATTTCCACATGAACTTTAGGATCAGCATTTTAATTTCTGCAAAAATAGCAGCTGACATTTAATAGGGATTGCTCTGAATTGTCCAGCCTCTGAACACAATTACTTTCCATTTAGTTAGGTTTTCTGTAATTTCTTTCAAACTTTTGTTTTTGTAAGGTCATCAGTAATGTCCCCTCTTTTATTACTGATTTTAACAATTTGAGTCTCCTCTTTTTCTTGGTCAATTTAGCTAAAGATTTGTCAAGTTTGTTGATCTTTTCAAAGACCCCATTTCTGGTTTTGTTGATTTTTCTCTATTGTTTTTCTATTCTCTATATGAGCATGATCTCTGCTCTAATCTTGGTTATTTCCTTTTTCTGCCCTTTGTTAGGTATAGTTTATTCTTCATCTGGTTTCTTAAGGTGGAAGTTTAGGGTATCAATTTGAGATCTTTCTTTTTTAATGTGGGTGTTTTTAGCTACAAATTTCTCAGTAACACCACTATAGTTTTTATATTTTGTAACTTTCTTTCTTAGGGTTTTCTTAAGTCTGTTCTGCATGCCTGAGATTTTCCACAAACAGCTCTGAATCAGGATGGAACGGGAAGCAATGGGCACCCACCTGTAGTCAGGTACAAAAGGCTTTGGACCCATAATCCTGGTATCCAAGGTTAGCAGAATCTTGCCTAACTGTGTAACACTGGACACACTCCCTACCTCTGCACGTCATCCTGCTTGTGTAGAATGAGAGTGAAAGCATCTATGCTGGCATTTCCCCAGGATGTGGGTCCCCCCCTTGTGGCCTGGGGTCTCAAGGTTAGCAGGGGCTTGGGCCAATCTGTGGTGTGCTATGGGCTCAGGCAAAATTAAGAGTTGGGTTGATGAACCACTAAAGAGAAGCCAACTGGAAAAAGGCAAGTTCATTCCAATAAATAGTCTTCTCTCCTTGTCCGAGAATCCCCTCACATCCTCTCTTCGGCCAGCAGCCCTGTGACTTATTCCCACGTTACTTACTGGGAAGTGACGGAGATGTGGCAGGGCAAGTGTTCTTTGCCTCCCTGATGCGTCATTCCCTATCACTGGTGTGTTCGTTTCCTGAGGCTGCCTTAGCAAAGTGCCACAATCTTGGTTGCTTAAAACAACAGAAATTTATTCTCTCATAGATCTGGAGACCAGAAATCTAAAATCCGGCTGGGTCGAGGTCCCTCCGCAGGCTCGAAGGGAGCGTCCCTTCCTTCCTCTCCCAGCTTCTGGGGCTGGACACATTCCTGGGTTTGTGGCCGCATCACTTTAATCTCTGCCTCTGTCTTCACATGGCTCTGTGTCCATGAATCTCCCTCATATTAGGGCACTTAGCCTTGGGTTTGAGACCCACCCTAAATCCCAGATGATCTCCTCATATCAAAATCCTTCTCTTGAATGTCTGCAAAGATGCTTTTCCAAATGAGGTCCCCTTCACCGTTTCCAGAACTAAGACATGGGGACTACCACCCAGCAGGTGATTCCCTGCTGAGGCAGACAGCCCTCCCTGGGCTGCCCTCACCTCTCACCTGGCCCTCACAGCCTCTCGTGGGGTCCCTTGGGGTGTTCGGGCAGAGCTGAGTTCTCTTTCCAGGCCTTCCCTCTCCCCATGTTCACCTCACCCCTCACTGCTGTCAGGCCCACTCTTCCCCACTGGCCTGAAGAGCAAACTGCAGGTTGCCCTGTGATTGCTTGAAGTTTCTTTTCTGAGATTACCCGTTTCCTGCAAAAGCCCCCAGTCCAGGAGGCTGGAGGCTTGTGCCCTCACTCCTTCTTCCTGTCCCTGATAAGGGACATATCCCGAGGGCCTTCCCAGCTGCACCACAGGAAGCACATCACCAGTTCCTTCCCTCCCTGGAAAGCCTTAAGAAACGGGAAATGTTTACAAAATAAGCAGTGACAGAAGGCTTTCCGCCTGGGCTGGGCCGCCAGTGCCAAGCCTTGCGGGCTGCGGAGGGAGAACCCTCTGATGTGCCCATAGAAATCTCACCCCTCTTCCACACTGCAGCTTCTCCTGGTCATAACTCATCCTTCTGTCTCGTTTTACTCTCTTACGTCCAGTCTGCGGGCCTGGATGCCTGACGGAGGCCCAGGCAGTTTGGTGACCCGCTGTCCTGAATATTCCTAGTGTCTGTACAAGGACTGGGCACTTATCAATCCTTGGACAGGTACCTGGTCCTGTGTGAGTGGCTTGTCTTTCCAACTAGATTTCAAGCTGGGACTCAGGGATTCTATTTCCTAACTTTTGTTATTTCCAACAAAGATAAACACAACATCTTTTAATCATTCATTCAAAACTATTCAATGAGCCCCTACTAAGTGCCAGCCAGTATACTCAGCCTCTAGAGCAGGGGTGGGCAAACTTTTTGACTCGAGGGCCACAATGGGTTCTTAAACTGGACCGGAGGGCCGGAACAAAAGCATGGATGGAGTGTTTGTGTGAACTAATATAAATTCAAAGTAAAGGAGCGGAGGGGAGAGCAAGAGAACCCTCCGCTCTTTCGGCTCCGTGGGCCGGATAGAACAGCCAAACAGGCCAGATCCGGCCCGCGGGCCGTAGTTTGCCCACGGCTGCTCTAGAGCATATGTTCTAGAGGGGAAGGCACGCTAACGCATTACATTAATCACATGTAACATTTCATCTCACTGAGAAGCCCGGAGGACGAAAGCCTGTTGGCTGGCAGCTGCGCACAGCGTGGGGGTTCTGTGGCCACTTGTGGAGTGAGTTAAATTTGACCTGTGTGACCTGGAGGTGTGCTGGGGCCATGGCGGTCTCCCCCGGAGTGAGCAGAAATCATGCTGTGGACTGAAGATGAACTGATTGTTTGTGGGGGTATTTTTGGACCCTGAGTCTCTTCCTTTAGAACAGTGGTTCGTGCGGGAGAAACACAGCCTTCGTTTGTGCAGGAAGATGGGAGGAAGACAGGGGTGCCGATCCTGGCTCTGCTTTCCTGAGATTGAGCATTGCTCGCCCGCTCTCGCAGTCCTTCCTTCTTGCCCCTGTAGATGGTCTTTCCTTGTGTATCCTGTGCCTGCCACTTTGTCCAAGAGTGAGGTTTCTGTGTTTTCCCACTTGCAAGCTCTGTCACTTTGCAGACAAAGGTTCTATTGACAGCCAGGCAAATGCTCGCTGAGCTCCCGCTCCTGCCTGGCCCATGGGCCCTGCTCGGTGGCCGGACTCGGAGACCCTGATTGTCAGAGAAGGCGGCACATTCTGCCTGCAGCTCCACCTCCAGGAGCACCCAACTGAGAAATTACCTACTTTCAGGCTTCCAAAATGTCAACTCCAATAAAGATCTCATTTTCTATTATTAAGGAATTACAGAAAGCAAAAACAGCTGACAGGCTCTTGATTTGTGGCTCCTTCTAGGGACAGGAAGCCTTCCAAAGCCATGGGTAGGAGTGGAGACTGGCCAGGCAGCAGGGGCCCTCTGCTGGTGACCACGGATGGCACTGGTCACCCACAACTGGGGCGTCTGCAGCCCTCATGCTGCACCCGGGCCCGGTCAGCAGGCATATTGGTTTTCTTCTTGCGGGGGGGCGGGGGCGGGCAGGAAGTCAGGCACCAGGACATGCCCACATCGAGGGAAGGAAGAAAATGGAAATAAGTGCACAGCTTCAGGCTCTTCCCTCAGCTGTGAGGCATAACTATTTTAAGGATCAGGTTGACAATAGAAATCTATAAATGTTAAAATAGACACAGAATATTGTACTCTGGTACTTGAGATTCCAGATTAGTTGACTGTTTTCGTCTCTTGTCATGTTTCAAAGTGCCCTTTCTAGGATATAATAATGCCCAGTGCAGTAAATATTGTATTTTCTCCCTTTATTTACCTGTAACATTCCTAAGCATTTGTGAGGTTTGTTTTGTTTACAATAGGCCTGGACAGATGCACCTTGTAATGTGTATATATCTTTTCAAGTGAAGCCAGCTTTGGCTTCATGTGCTCCAAGCCGCTCAGGAGAGAGTCACACCCCCAGCCCAGGATCGTGCAGCTGAGCTGCAATCCAGCTAAAGCTGTTAGGGCGCTAACGAAGTGACGCCGGGGAGGAGGGTGTGATGGAGGCTAACACCCTCTTTATTCCAGTTTGTGCATGTTGCATGCCAGATGGTAGGGTATTGATTTTCCTTTTTTCTCAGAGATGTCTTGGGGTAACTGCAATCAGGAGCCAGGCTTTGTTCTGAGACAGAGAATATAGCATCTCTCAAATTGGTTTTTAAAAGAAGGCGTGAAAGTGCCATCTACCCAGAGGCTGAATGTGCCCCAGGTGGCTGCTGCCTGCACCTGCAGCACTTCTCTGAGACATAAGGGTAAAGAGTCGAGTCCTGTTAGATGCTTTGTTGGCTGTGAAAAACCATTGTCTCTGAGGATCCCAAATGGGGGTGGTCTGGAACTTCTTGATCAACAACTGAATGTAATAAAAATGCATCCAGGCTCAGTGGGTACCATATCCACAGGAGAGAGTGGGGGCCTCCCCTCCCACCCCTTGAACAAGCTGTCCTACCTCTGCTTCGCCTTTCAGAGCTGCTGCCCTTTGGGGGCCCCTCTCTCCCCCAACTTAGGATGGGTGAATCCTGTCCCTTAAGACCTCACCCTGAAGGCCATGTTCCCCCCGAGGTCCCCAGCCACATGAGGGGTTGACCACCACCCTGAATTTTGCCGTCGTTATAGGTAGTTTATTTCCTCCCCTGCTGTTGCACACGGTAACTACATGTTACCTATTTACTGTCGCACTGTTTGCGGCTGTGCCAGCCAGGCAGATCCGAGCTTCACGGGCACGCACTCCACACACGAGCTTCTGTCCTCTCACGGCTCCACTCTCAGTCCTGGAAACATGCCCAAAACGTGAGAGCTCAACAAATATTTGTGTAATGGCGAGTTAATGGATGAACAAATCCTAGTTTAGGGATGAATGAAGGGATGAGTGGATTTTTTATAATGATGAGTTAATGAAGGGGGGAAGATAACCAAAGACTAAGTCAGTAATCTGGGAGAGAAATGCAGACATATCCCAGAAAGTAGAGTGAAAAGAGAAAGAATTGAAAAATCCTATCTAATAAAGAGGGAATATGCAAATTGGCCATCACACCGTCACAAAGATGGCGGCGTCCACAGCGGAGGCAGGGTTTCCGTAACACAAGATGGCTGCACCCACAGCAGAGGCTGAGTTCCTATAACAAGCCTTAACGAGCAATCAGCAGGGACCTGAGGCTGCGCCCCCAAACCATGTGGGGCTTGATGGGGGACCTGAGGCTGTGCCCCCCTACCCGGCGGGACTTGACAAGGGTGGGGCCAGCAGGGTCTGGATCTCGCCCAATGGGGGTGGGGCCGACTGGGTCTGGGTCTCGCGCAATTTTGAGGCGCCATGGGTGGGGGGACTTGACTCTGGGTCCTGCAGCGTGCCTCAGACTCTGACAGGAGGAAGATTTTCATATACATTTTACTAATGTTCTTCCATCTCTGACACTTCTGTTATAGAGAAAGGGCAAATAGCAATATTAAAATATTTCCTCTAATTAATCCCCCTTTAATGCGCACAAATTTCATGCACCAGGCCACTTGTATTAGATAAAGCTCATTGAAGTCATGGGCCGAGCCATGAGGCCACACCTTCACTAACAGGAGTTCCAGAAGAAAAGTGGTGCAGAGATGAAGAGAAGAAATTTACAGAAAACTCCATGGCCAGGACAGGGTGGCACCAGTTCTGAGGACCACAGTGCCATGGAGGAGGAGTGGAGAAAGCAAACCCCTCTCCCAGAAAGGAATATTCTGGTAAAATGGAGAACCTGAAGCCTCCCCAGGAGGGACAGAGCAGCTCAGTGCAGCTGACGGGGGAAGGAATGAGAGAGCGGGGCTGCCTCCCAGCCTCCCGGCAGCAGGGAGGAGAGGAGATGGAGCACTCAGATGGCTGAGGGGAACTGATCATGCGTCTGTATGTAGCCAACCTGACATACAGACGTAGGATTAGGACTTAGGCTTCCGGTCACACTGAAATAGTGGGAACCGGGTCCCCTCTCCCACCACAAACATCTGAAGAGCTGGGCGCCCTAGGAGTGGACCAGCTCAGGACTCGGGCAACTGACAGCTTAGCTTTGTGACCCCCTAATAAGGGAAGCAGACGAGGTGAGCCCTGGCGCCCAGCTTTTGTGTGCTGTGACATGGGGCAGGGAGGTGTCCCAGGCAGAGCTCGGAGGTGGGCGAGGCCACTGTGGGCACGTTTGGGAGAGGGAGGACTTCCCGGTGCTCCCCAGCCAGTGTGACCACAAGGTAAAGAGCCAGGGTCAGGCAGAGCCAGGGGGCTGTGGGCTGAGGGCTCCCTTTGTGGGGCTGGGACTTATTTGAGACCCCAACCCAGTGGAGAGCCCTGTTATCATCAGGACACCCCACACGGGCTCCAAGAGACCACACCTGTGAAGTGGGGCCAAATCAACAGCGGCTGCAGGCCCCTCCCGGACAAAGCTTCAACCAAAAATGGCCACAATCGGCCCGAAGCAAGAGACTCTTAACCACCGATCAGCACAAGGCCCAGCGGCTGTGTCCTTTACAGACAACAGCAGAATCAGGGCAGCAGCAGCACCCAGCGTCCACTGACCTGCCACCTGGAGGAGCAGTCCACAGAACAGGCCGGGGCGTGAAGATGCGATGGGATTAGTGACAGGATGCTCAGGGAGCTAGTCTGACTCACTCCTTGACATGAGCCAGGACAGCTGGCCCCGGGCCTACAGGTGTGATCAGGCGTGAGTGTAGCTTGAGACTGGGGCATCTTCCACTGTCACGAGGCACGTATGGTGTGGAGGTTAAGCACAGGCGGTAGCTGTAAGCCCGGGCCTCAATTCCCCCACTTCTAACATGGACTTCACAACAGTGCGGCTCCGTGAGGTTATGGAGAGGTCAGCGCATGCGTCGTGGACCGCTCTGGAATAGCACCGGCTCCTTGGAGAGAAAGCAGTGATGTGCTTGTGAAAATTCACTGGAAACTCTCTCTCCATGCAGAGGCTCCTCTACCCTGAAAGCAGCGCACACACGCTCTCCCACCCCAGATGTTTTCTGTTTGCTAATCAGTGGATGGGAGCTTCCAGCAGTGGGCAGCCACCCCCACACCATGGCTCAGGGCCCTTGGCCTTGAGCTGTGAGACGGCTGCTCTTGGACCCCAGGGCGGCTTGAGCTGCAGCCTGTGGGCCCTTCATCTCCCGCTCCTGACCACCCCTCCCGCTTCTTTCCACAGCATCCTCGAGTGCCAAGGCCTCCCCATCGTGAATGGGCAGTGCGACCCTTATGCCACTGTGACACTAGCAGGACCATACAGGCAAGTAGCTGCCACCGGCACCTGCCCCGGCCTCCGGGCCTGCAGGGTGGGGCACAGACCCCTGAAGGATGGTGAACATTCCTCAGTCAGAGGAAGGGAGGATGTGCTGCAGGTAGAATGTATAATCTTGACTTCCTTTTGTTTCCTTTATTGCCCTCACATGGTTTTGTGAAAAAAAGGAAGACTTGATGTTTTTCATGCTGAGTATTTTTGGCTCAGTAAAGGTCCCTGATTTGCATACCATCTGGGGTTGGAGACAAACAGAAATATTTATAAGATAAATAGAGGCAGCAAGTTACTTGTGCATTTGATAGCTCAGTCTCAAGGCTGAGAGATTTGGCATCGCAAGTGTTATTTTTGATCCTGATCCTTCCTCCCTTGATTACAGATCGGAAGCAAAGAAGACGAAAGTGAAAAAGAAGACCAACAACCCTCAGTTTGACGAGGTGTTTTATTTTGAGGTCGGTATCTCAGTGGTTTTGATGTTAAGTTGAAACCCTGCCCCCGAGATCCTTTGGCAAAAAGTCTAGATCTGAAGGCTCTCAGCCAGTTGCTTCCTCTGAAAGTTCTCTGGGTGATGGCCCCCCACCAGAGATCCCCCCGCTCTGCAGCCTCTGCTCCCTAGAAAGAAAGGCCGCCCCTGCTCCCAGAATGACTCAGCTTTGAGTTGCGTACTTACCAATTCATTCTTTCCAAATTATCAGGACTTTGGGTTTTCTTAATTGTTATTTTTTTGTTCGTTTGTTTTTTGTTTTTTGTTTTTTTAATTTTTGGCCTGTTCCACCCAATCTCTCCTGAGCAGTGAAAGGAGGCTTGTTTCACCAGAAATAGGGTTTTGAAGCAAAGAGGAAGTGTATTTGGACACACAGATTTCCTCAGCTGCCTCTCTGAATGTGAACCACCAAGATTAGTAAGCTGGAGGGTGTGAGGGCTGAAGACCGGACCAGAACAACAGTGAACATGGCTGGTTTAGTGATAAGATGGCCCATATGGAATGTACTTAGGTGGGCGTTCTTTCCGTCTTCAAAGGTTTCTTGAATGCTTACTCTACACCAGGTCATGGTAGGTGAGATGACTGTGGTCTTCGCTCCTGTCCTCCTCATGATCCTGCTGCCCAGCAGGAGGGATCATCGCACTTGCTGCAGGGACGGTTAAGTTAGTGGCCCTGGAGACAGAAAGCAGTTGCAGCCAGCAGTGCTGCCAGGGGCATGCGAGGCTCCTAGTGGGGACATTTGAGCAGTCTGGGAAGGGGGCATGCACAGGTGTGGAGGTCGGGAGGGTGCAGGAAACTGTACCTGGAATGCAGAGTGAGGTTGGGGTGAAAAACAAGGAATTTTGGAAAATGAAGTTGGAGAGATGAGTTAGAACCAAGCGCTCATGGGCAGAGGGCCTGGGCCTTCTCTGCTGGTCTCTAGAAGCTCACACGTTTCCTAAATGGAAGTCAGTGGCGGCCTTGGTGGGGTAGCCTTGGGGAGGGCGATGGAGCCGGGAACCTGAGGGCGTAGGTGAAGGGCCCCTCTCTGTGCAGGGTGGACAGTCTGGCTTTATAGTTGGGTGAGGAAATGGTTCTTAACAGACTGAAGATCAGCCAGGAAGCCCATGCGGTCATCCTCACCTCAAGGGACTCATGCTGTGTTCCAAAGGCAGGGATGACGTCTGGAACAAAAACTGTAGAAACGTCTTTAATATGAATGTGCATTAAAGGTGGCAGCAGCCTTCCATGTCTAGACTGCCTACACTGGCTTAGACCGGCGCTTTCCCAACTTTTGATTTTACTACAACACACAGGGAGGCATAGACTTCACACCGTGACGCACTTCCCGCCAACAGCTGCATCCACTCCTGTGTGGTTCCCACTCACACGAGGAGCGCTGCGTATTTGCTATGGCGTATTCGTCTAAAATTGTGGGTCTCAACTCACTAGATGAGTTTAACGGTCCCAGATGATTGACTGTAGTAGGAGGGGCCGAAGCCTCAGGATCCCAGAGAAGGTCTAGACCTGGCCTCTCGGTGCTGCTGGTTAGGGCCTCGCTCGCGGCCTCTGACTGAGAACCTTTGGAACATGCTTTTGTGTGGAGTTTATGTCCTTTGACTCAGAGGCTCAGCCCTGCTTAGCCGCACGCTCCCTCTTGTCAGGTTCTCCTCACCTTCTTTCCGCCTCCGCTGGCAAGCAGCCCGAGGCCGAGCCCTGCCAGGGGACCCTGCGTCTGGCGGGGAGCGAGGGGCTGGCAGGCAGCCTCCTGCAGGAGTTTCAATAGGAGGTAGTCTCCAGCCCAGCTTATTCAAGGATAAAAGCCAGGCTTATCTAAAAACCCTTAAATATCTAAATGAAATGATTTAAAATTCTGTTAAGAGTCACCTTCATTCACTGGAGAGATATGGTAGGTGACAGGCAGGAATAAGGCAGAGAGGAAACAGGCCAGCCTCTGCGCCATCCCACTGGAAGCCAGGTATCTCATCATAGTATTGGGGATCATACCAGGCAGGAGGCGCAGGGGGCTTCCTGGAGGAGGTGGCGTTTCAGAGACACCTGCCGGCTTCCCAGCGTGGAGCAGAGTGAGGAATGGCCTCAGTAGTGAGCTGGGCAGGGGGCACAGGTTGTAAAAAGATCACATGTGCTGGGTAAGGAAGACAAGTGGGGACCCTGGGGCCTTCAGAAGTTTTAGCCAAAGGAGATTAGGTCAGGGCCAGCTGGGCTGTGGCTGGTGGGAACCCTGCTTGGGTGGTACAAGGACAGGCTGGCAACAAGGTGGAGGCAGCAGGTGGGAAAGCTGGGGAGGAGCTGATTGGAGGCCTGAGGGAGTGGATGTCAGGAGGGGGAGGTGGTTAGCAGGGGAGTGGATGTCTGGAGGATGGAGGGAACTGGCTGGATGCTCATGGGTGCTGGGAGGGTACATGGAAGTTGTGTGACGTGCCCTGCATAGCCCCACACCCCCACTCCCAGGAATTGGGCCCCAGTCCAGCCTGTGCTCATTCACATTGAGTGGGGCGCATAGCCTCCTCTCCTGAGCTGGTTGGTCCAGGGCAGGCGCTCAGTCTAACTCGCTCTCCCTCCCTCTGCACCACCAGGTGACCAGACCCTGCAGCTACAGCCGAAAGTCCCACTTCGACTTTGAGGAGGAGGATGTGGACAAACTTGAAATCCGGTGAGCAAGAATCAGTGTTTTGAGATTCCTGATTGGTGGCTGCAGTCGGAACTCACCTCTTCTGTCCACTTCTGTTTTGTTTTGCTTTGTTTTTTGGTTAATCCTCACCTGAGGATATTTTTTCCATTGCTTTTTCAGAGAGGGTGGAAAGGAGGGAGGGGGAGAGAGAGAGAAAAATATTGATGTGAGAGAGACATATTGATTGGTTGCCTCCCGCACACACCCTGATCGGGGCTGGGGGCTGGAGATGGAACCTGCAACCCAGGTATGTGCCCTTGACTGGGAATCAAACCCGAGACTCTTCAGTGTGCAGGCCAATCTCTAACCACTGAGCAAAAAAATAGGGGGATGGATAGGGGGGATTTTAACGTTCTTGGTGGTTTTAACACGAGGATGTTGGAAGTTGAAATCAGTCATAATCACCCCAGGTGTTTGGGTGGTTGTGGCTGAAAGGACACTTACTTTCCCAAGGGGCAAACTCGGCTTTTCAGTCCGGCTGCTTCGGGACTCTCCTGACACAGCCTTGGGGTGCAGTCAGTACTTGTCACCCTAGAACAGGGGTGGGGAAGGCCCTGCCCGCGGGCGGTATAGGCCTGAGAAATCATTTGATCTGCATTAGGGATGAGTTAATTAAATGTTTGACCAAATATAGCAAGCTAATTTTTAAGTTGATAATTTTGTATGGCCCGTGAGTGATGTTATAAATATCCAAATGGCCCATGGCATAAAAAAGGTTCCCCATGCCTGCCCTGGAAGATCCCAGCATCAGTTTTAGGATCCCCTCAGGGGCCTTCTTCCGCCTGCTCTGCCTGTAGGAAGCCCTGCCCACCTGCAGCGCCTGCCCCAGGGGTAGGGTGCCTGGGAGAGCATCACAAGCCAGGTGTGCTTTCCCCTGGTCCTGGGCCCGGGTGACCACCCCTGGGTCTGAGTAGCCGGTTCAGGAGAAGCGTAGAAATGCCCTGATTTGACATCATTTAAAATCTACTTTCCTTTAGGCCAGGGTTTTCTGAGGCGTTCATTTGTGGGGTACTCTGGTATCCCTCCTTCGAACCTGCAGTGGCTTTTCGGGCCTATGAGCAATAACCAAACTGTGGGGGGCTCCAGGCCAGGTGGGGGCTGACCTTTGGGGTACAGGGTACAGGCCAGGGCTCTTCCCTCTCCCAAGTGCGGGGGACCCTGGGGCTCTGCTTGGCCCTCTCCTGGGCTCAAGTCCTGAGGGGTCGTGGCCTCCACACAGCCCAGCTTTAAGTGTTTCCAGACAGTTTAAATCTTCCATTTCAAAACACTGAAGCCAAGGTGAAGTAACCCCAAGTCGAGAAGGTCCCCACTGGAGGTCCGCAGGCCTTATTTGAGGTTTGACTGCACACTGCCTCCTTCAGACAGACGGCTCCGCTTTCTTGTTCAGAGAAAGACTAGGCTTTGAATTCAAGAGTGAAGTCCTAGTTCTTTTTCTAAGCATACAAACCAAAGATGCTTTTAAATGCTTCTCGTATTAAAAAGAAAAGTCTGCCCGGCGACTTGTTTGTATTTTGCTGAAGTGTTGCTCGGCAGATTGAAGAGTCTTCTGCTTGTAATTCTAAGTGTCTGCACGGGACAGTGTTCATGTCCATGTCCTGACATGCGTGTTCCTGCGGAACATCCTTTGCCTGCTGTGATGTCCACGGCCCCTGCTCGGACTTGCAGGGGCAACAGAAGGGCTGCTACAGTCTTCTAGAATTTTCCCCGGTCTTAAATTTCAGCTCATGGGTATCCTCTGATTAAGCTCTTTGCTGTGGGTGTACACCATGCTCGCTAGTTAGCACCAGGCAGCGTCGTCCACCTTCATCTGTCACTCGTGTGCAATCCCCACATCCCCAAATTGGAGGGAACAGAATTCTCTCTGGAGGGAAAAGGCTCGTGGGTGACACACTCTTTAGCAGGGTGAGTGTGGACGTTTCTCAAAGATGGTACCTTGTGCTGAGCTTGCAGCCGGCAGTGACGGGCCCCTCGGGCATGGGTCACACAAGTAGGTCAGAGGGATCGTGGGTGCAGGGTTCTGAGTGCAGGTAGAGAAGGAGTCAGACCCAGCTTTCCTTTCCAGGTATACTTTCTTGATATGGAAGGTAGGGGGCATCCTGGCTGCTGATTGGGCAGCCTGGCCAGTCCCCTGGGGCACCATTCGCTACAGAGCTAGATTTCATTTATTCCCTCCACTGTGCTGAGCCCGCAGACTGAGGCCACCTGCTGCTGCTCCTGCTGTGTCTGAGACACTGCCCAGCCTAGAGTGCAGGTCCTGCTACACTGGGACCTCTCCCAGGTAAAGGCAGGGGACACTCCTGGCTTCAGGACACAGCAGTTCCCTCCTGTTACAAAGACAGGAGGCAGCTCACCTGACCAGCCTGAGGCTCTGCCTCTACCTCCTCTCGGTCCTGGCAGCCAGGAAATGCACATCTCCACGCCAAAGCCAGGTCCTGTCTGACCTCACGTCTTAAATGTCCTCAGTCAGTGTAGATCCCACAGAGGCTGATTTGGTGGAACTGAAGGCTCCGTTGTGCCCCCACCCTCCTGCAGAGAGAGAAAGGACGCTCACGACAGCCTCTGTGCCTCCCTGGGCCATTCTCCAGGAGCATCCGTATGCCGACCGACAGTTGTTTTTCAGGGTTGACCTCTGGAACGCCAGTAACTTGAAATTTGGAGACGAGTTTCTGGGAGAACTAAGGATTCCGCTGAAAGTGCTGCGGCAGTCCAGCTCCTACGAAGCCTGGTAAGGTGGCGTGTGCCTGTCTGCCGTCCCGATCCGCGGGCAGAGGGACAGAGTTAACAAGTCAAAGGGGCACAAAGCTGCGTGTTTACAGCCCAAATGAAATGCACATGTCAGCTTCCTCTCTGGGCACCTTACTCTCGTTCTGCCAAGTCCTGACTAGCTCTAGCGCTCTGACAGGTTCAGGTGGGAAACTGCAGGTGATCACGCTGACACCACCAGTGGTGGCTGAGAGCCCAACACAGAGGGCGGGGCATCAAGCCTTTTGGGCCTGCTCACTGCGGGCAGGTGACTGGCACGCCTGGGAGTGCCATCGTGCCCGGCTCCGCCCTGTGGCAGCAGCCATGACCTCTGCCTGTCATCACAAGTGTCACAGGGCAAGGAAGGTGTGCAAGGTGCTGCGGGTTCAGGTGAATCTCCAGTGAGGGTTCTCGCTTGGCCTCAGCCCTCATTCATGTCACCCAGAAGACTGAGATTTCGCTTCCCGTATCTTTATTTCTCATTTCTCTGGGCTATTTTGTATTTTGGCATAAGGAACATGCCTTTGTTTTATTCCATGTTTGGTTCATAAATCACATCCTATCACAATGCACATCATCACGGTGAAGCCGCAGACTCTATGGCTCTCGTTTCACATATCTTGAACAGACACACAAGATGGGGAGGAGATGTGGGTCACACAGCACACATCACATCATATGCCACACATCTCACACCACTAGCCACACGTTACACGACATGCTGCACACTGTGCACCATTGCCCTGCACGTCTAGATGCATCATGTGGGTGGATTTTTGTGTTGTGCCCAGTGGCAGTTTCTTATCATCAGGAGACTGTGGAGTTCCTGTATTTAAATATATATCTTATCTAATAAAAGAGTAATATGCAAATTGACTGTCACTCCAACACACAAGATGGCTGCCCCCATGTGGTCAAAGATGGCTGCCCCCATGTGGACAGAAGATGGCCACCACAAGATGGCTGGCAGGGGAGGGCAGTTGTGGGCAATCAGGCCAGCAGGGGACGGCAGTTGAGGGTGATCAGGCCTGCAAGGGAGGACAGTTGGTGGTGACTGGGCTGGCAGAGGAGGGCAGTTGGGGGGGACCAGGCCTGCAGGGGAGGGCAGTTGGGGGCGACCAGGCCTGCAGGGGAGGGCAGTTGGGGGAGACCAAGCCTGCAGGGGAGGGCAGTTGGGAGGGACCAGGCCTGCAGGGGAGGGCAGTTGGGGGAGACCAAGCCTGCAGGGGAGGGCAGTTAGGCGCCGATCAGGCTGGTAGGGGAGTGGTTAGGGGACAATCAGGAAGGCAGACAGGCAAGCAGTTGGGAGCCAGCAGTCCTGGATTGTGAGAGAGATGTCCGACTGCCCAGTGAGATCGGGCCTAAACAGGCAGTTGGACATCCCTCGAGGGTTCCCAGATTGGAGAGGGTGCAGGCTGGGCTGAAGGACACACACATACACACCCCATGCATGAATTTTGTGCATCGGGCCTCTAGTATATATATATTTATTGATTGATTTCAGAGAAGGGGGAGGGAGAGATAGAAACATCAGTGATGAGAATCATTGATCAGCTGCCTCCTGCATGCCCCCTACTGGGGATCGAGCCTGCAACCTAAGCATGTGCCTGACTGGGAATCAAACCGTGACCTCCTGGTTCATAGGTCAGTGCTCAACCACTGAGCCACGCTGGCCAGGAGTTCCTGTCTTTAGTTCCACGAAGACAGCACCAGCACAGCCCCAGCTGGGCTCTGGTTTCTGCCAGGAGGCATGCTTAGCTGAGCATCCCGAGCCTTGTAACCATGGATGTGGCACTCGCTTGGCGCCCAATGGGAGCTCTACCCACATCGCATCTCTCACTGCCAGGCCAGGAAACTCAGAGCAGGCAAGGTTTCCGCAGCGCCGCACAAGGTGGGACCCAGGAGAAGAGTAGCCTGTGAGGAAGCACTGCTAAAGTGGCGGTGTGTGCAGTGGCCTGCCCGGCCCGCCAGCACAAGCTCACCATCCCCCTCAAGTTGAAAGCTCTGCCACGTTTCTTAGAATCCTTTCAGTTTTGCTCTGCTTATTGCTAGCCACTGTCGTGTTCGTCTTTCTAGATAATTATTTTACTGCAGAATTTCCCTTAACCACTACACTCCCTCCCCCTCCTCATCCTCTCCTTTCTTCCCACCCTTCCCCTTTCCCATCATGATCTCTGTCTGTGGCTCTGTGTCCTCAGCCCTGATAGGAAACATCCCTAGGGGGATGCCCCGGGTGCAGGGAGCCTGCAGGGGGTGTCCTACAGAATCCCCCTGAGCCCCTCCTGCCTCAGACCCTGACACAGAGCCTGGCCTTGACGACCCTGGGAGGTGCTGCGGCCTCACGCCACCTGCCCTGTGTCCTGCGCCCAGGTACTTCCTGCAGCCCCGAGACAACGGCAGTAAGAGCCTGAAGCCTGGGGACCTGGGATCCCTGCGGTTGAACGTGGTTTACACAGAAGACCATGTCTTCTCCTCCGACTACTACAGCCCACTGCGGGACCTGCTGCTGAAGTCTGCGGATGTGGAGGTACTCCTTTGCTGGTGCACCTGTAACCGCAGCCCCCCATGCCTCCCCACACCCCGGCCCCAGCCCTAATCCCCTGCAAACACTGCCTGGCCCTCCTTACCCAGACCCTCTCCCTCTCTGGCCCCTGCCCAGCTCTGCCTCCCCACCTGCCCAGACCAGCCCCTGAATCCACTTTCCACTCCCTGGTTCCCTGGCCGCCTCCTACACCTGTCAGCACCCGCCCCCCCTCCCTGCCAGGCCCTGACCACCTGAGGCCCGCACCTGGGCTGCCTGGTCCCTGTTGGTGACTTCCCTGCAGCCTGGCCCCTCTGGGCCCATTTTGTGCACAGGAACATATGAGTCTCCCTTTGCTGGGTGAGGGGGTGTCGTGGGGGGCCTGGAAGCTGCCCTGGAGTCATGCTGTGTCCCTGCGCAGCCCGTCTCGGCGTCCACGGCTCACATCCTGGGCGAGGTGTGCAGAGAAAAGCAGGAGGCGGCCATCCCGCTGGTGCGACTCTTCCTGCACTATGGCCGGGTGGTGCCCTTCATCAGCGCCATCGCCAACGCCGAGGTCCGGAGGACGCAGTGAGTGCCACTGCGGCCTCTGCCCGGGACCCCTCATTTCCCAGGGGTCTGGCCTGGTGATGGGCTGGGGCTGGGGCTGGGGCTGGGCAAAGTTGGTGGGCCCAGGCAGCAGAAGTCTCCTTCAAAACATGTCACAACACAGGATGGGGCAGATAAGGAAACCATACAGATTCAGGTTTTCTTTCCGAGAGACACTTATTGTCTTTAAAAATGCACCTTTTCTCCTGGAAATCTCGAGGTGCGTGTGCAAGAAGGGGGTGAACGTGGCACCGGCTGCCTCAGGAACGGGCTCAGTCCAGTTAAGCCCACCTATGAGGCCTGGGTCGCTGTATCCGCCAGGACCTGCTCCCACTAGTGGAGAGGGTTCTACATGCCCCAGGTCCCTCAGTGCAGAAACATCCAGACGCCCTGGTTGAAAGAGGGTAGAGAAAGCACAGCCTATCCCACCCCTTCACTGCCAGATCTCCTGTGCTGACCCTGGGTTTAATCCTTAGAAGCATTTGTTGGTTTGTTTGTATAAAACAAGCCTCAGGGAGGGGAGGCAGCGCCAGATCCTGTTCCTTTGGATGGGTTGATGGCAGGAGGCATGTTGCTGACTTGTTACACAGGCAGGACGGCCAGGACCCCCTGCTGCAAAACATCCGGTCTGATCTCGGGCTCCTTCTAAAACCCCCGATAGCAGACTCCCCAGGGTGAGCGTGTGCCTGCCTCTGAGGACGGGCACTCCAGAATAGGTTCTGCTTCTCCTCCACCTCGCTCACTGAGGAGACAGAAGTCACCCTCATGCTGTTTTCCAGGGACCCCAACACCATTTTCCGAGGAAACTCGTTGACATCCAAGTGCATTGACGAGACGATGAAGCTGGCGGGGATGCACTACCTGCACGTCACCCTGAAGCCCACCATCGAGGAGGTGGGTCGGGGTCCCCAAGGGCCCAGTGTTACGGGGGGTGCATGCGAAAGATTTCCCCAGGAACCCACATGTCTGTGTGAAAGACAGACAGACACACAGGGAATGCAATGTGAACAAACAGCTGTCACTTTCCTGTCAGCTTTGTTCCCAGCCTCACCACACACCTTCCGTGTGTATTTCAGAATCATCCTCATTTTCTCAAATTAAAAAACTACTTAAGAAAACCCATTATTCTGAAGATAGAAGGCCCTGCAGGAGAGGGCACCTGTCCCCACAGGTGCTGGCTCCCCGAACCCGCAGGGCCTGGGGTTTTCTCTGGAGCCCCCGCAGCTGTGGCGGCCCTGCCCCGGCTTCTCATGGCTGTCCCACACATTACAGGAGCCACACGCTTCCTTTCCAGATGACTCAGCGTTTCTTACCTGAGCCCTTCATGGGCCCCTGGGCAGTCTCATAAAAAACAGGCCCTGTGCCATGCGAGACAAATTAAGATCGCGTTCTGGTTGAGCCTCTGCGTGGTTTACTGGCAGCACTTTGAAGTGAAACGTTGTGAAGCTTTATGGCACCGGATTCCGTGGGAGATAATGCGGAACGATCTTCAAGGAAGTCCCGATCCCCCCGGGACTTCAGCCTTGCACGCTGCTGGGTCTTCGGCCACTGTTCCCCTCCCCTGGCCGCGGGGGGCTCGCTGTGGGCATCTGTGTTCTGAACAAGGCTCATGGCATCCGTCCCTGAGCTGATACTGCTGACCCCCACCTCCCTGAGCTCCTGGGGTCTGTCTCGCTCACGCCTGGTCGCAAATGCTCTTTCCAGATATGCCAGAGCCACAAACCCTGCGAAATCGACCCCGTGAAGCTGAAAGATGGTGAAAACCTTGAAAACAACATGGTAAGGGGCTCTGGCTTGTTCACCAACACTTTCCAGAGCCAGTCGCCTGTCTTGAGGATGTTGGGCACGTGGCCTCCTCGGACACACTCTGTCGGGTGGGGCAGGGCGTGCTTTGCAAGGGCACACACAGGAGCCTGAGGGCAGACGCTGACTTCACCTGCTGTGAGGTGACCAGTCCCGGGCAACGGTTGGCCACTGTCTTTCTTTGCTCTTGAGTTCCTTCCTGCCGAGGAGCACCACTCTGTGGCCTGCCACTCAGCTCCTGCTCCTTCCCTTCCTGGGATAGCCAGGAGCCCGCCCCCTGCCCCGCCTCCTGCACCCCCTCATGGGGTGGCCTCACCAGCCCCAGTCTCCCCAGCCCTCAACAAACACAGGTCCCAAACCTACCACCCCAGGCTGATCCCAGAGCTGTTTCTTAAAACAGCAAAACTCCCTAATTTTGACATTTCACCCTAAATGTTTTAGTCTTTTATGATTTCTTCATCCAGATCAGGCGATGTCTTTGTCGTGCCTTTAAAAAAAAAAAGAGACAGGGTTCTCACCTTCGGGAACTTACACTTCAGTGAATTTGACTCTGGGTTTAGTTAATGAGGTCAGGCACGGAGGAGGGGACACAGTGTGGCTTTCCCCACACCCCAGAACCCCTATTATTTGCACTATATGAATTATTATAACTAGTCAGTACGTAGTTTAAGAGGTTTTTATTTTTAAAAAAAGCCCCACAAAAAAAAACAACCATGATGGGAATTGCATCTTTTGCTGCCACAGCTCCCTGAGGCTGCTCTGGGCTGGTCCCCGACCTCTGGACACGCTCCCTCCCCATGTGGTTGAGGTGCTCCATGCAGCCTGCGAAAGAGCTGGGTTCACATGGGCACCGTTGGGGTGTCCCACCCACATCTCATTGCAGGAGAACCTGCGGCAGTATGTCGACCGCATCTTCAACGTCATCACCAAGTCGGGGGTGAGCTGCCCGACGGTCATGTGTGACATTTTCTTTTCCCTCCGAGAGGCGGCTGCCAAGCGCTTCCAGGGTGAGTGCTCTGGATACGCTAAGCCAGCAGGAAACATCTACAGCCCTCCCTAGGTGGCTCCCTTCCTCTGAGCCAACTTCTCAAAGCACAGAAGGGGCATTCCGGAGCCCCATAAAGAGGGTTCTAACAGAGCCGCTGGGCCAGGCTCAGCTGTCAGCATGCATCCCTTCCCATGTATGTCTGCGGGCAGAGCTCCCTGGTCCCCGTTTGCACCTGTCCCTGGGTGAGCTGGGGCTCCGGCCCCACACCAGACAGTAGGCTGAGTTTCGTCCAGAGGTTTATTTCGTCCAGTGGGACAGTGTCTTCTTGCCTGGGTCTGGTTTATGCAGCCAGGAAGCCGCCCGTCCGGGTCCTCTGGCAGTTTCTTACTTCAGTCCACTGTGTCACTACTTGGTGCTCTGTGTCACCTAACTCTGCCTGGCTATATTTCTAAGAAAGACAGGATGCGCCCTTTGGGGAATTGGGAATGGAAGGGCCCCAGGGATGAGCCCCCTCTTTTTAATTATGCTGATTCCTTGGGGAGGCACCCAGAGCTACCATGGCATCCAGCCCTGTGGGAGGGGTCACGTTAACCGAGGACCTGGGTACAGGGCACTCGCCAGCTCAGACCAGGTCTTAGGAGGCTGAGGGCGGGGCCACTTGGTACCTGGTCCCTGCCTGGTCCAGTGAGCACCATCCCTAACTCACTTTATCCATCCCTGGGAGCCCATGAGTCAGCCCAGGCATGACCTGTTGCCTTGGGGACCACTGAAACCTCAGCCTCCATGCCCCCAGAGCAGTCCCTGCGCCCAGACAGAAGGTCCCTAGGTGAACTCAGTCCCTTCCCTCCACCTTCTGGGGCAGCTCAGCTTCCATAGGCGAGCCCGGCCAGGACCTGCTGCTCTCAGAGCTCACGCTCCTTCTAGGGCCAAAAAGCATCCTGTGTCTGGGACGGGCAGTTACCAAGCACACCAAGCCTCTGGTCCTCTTTGGGACAAGATGGAAGGAAGTAAATAAATAATGAACAGACCTTATCCTCCCATCCCCGATGTGAGTAACCCACCCAATAATGAGCCGTCTCCCTGTAAGGCCACTAGGGCGTGGTGAGCGGGTTGTGTCTGTTGCAGCCCAACTGCCAGACCGTGTTATTAATAACAGTGGGGGGGGGGGGGAGAGGGAGAGACAGAGATAGAGAGGGAGAGAGACAGGGAAGGAGAGAGGCAGTGGGTCCAGGAGAGCCGCGGGCCAGCACCTCTGCCTCTGGGGGACCCTGGGTGGAGCAGGGGCTCTGGGGTGCAGCCCCTTGCCCCGGTCCACTGCTGTGATCTGTAGAAAGCCCGTTGAGCTGGCTCTCTGTGTCCTGGCTACAGATGACCTGGACGTGAGGTACACGGCGGTGAGCAGCTTCATTTTCCTGAGGTTCTTTGCACCTGCCATCCTGTCCCCCAACCTCTTCCAGCTCACGCCTCACCACACGGTAAGTGACCCCCAGCCCTGCAAGCTGGGATCCAGCCCTCCTGCACCAGCAGGTGCCGGTGGGCCCAGGCCAGACTCTTGGCCAGGCCTATGGAGGTGGGAGAGACAACAGTTCCATGGTAGTGGGGCTGTGAACGTGCCACATGCCCTTGCCTCCTTCATCTACAAGGACTTAAGCGACGTTCCTAAGTTGCGTCGGTTAAAACATGGATGCTGTGACCAGGTTTTAGCTGCTGACTGCTGTTATGTTCTCCTCTCCCCATGGGAAAAATTGAGTATTTATCATCTTGTGTATATTCAGCCATTTATTCAATCCAGCACCAGACATTAATTGAGCACCCGTATGTGCCAGCTCTGGGCTTTCACGGAGCTGATGTTAGTGATGCATCAGCAAAGAAAGTGCCAGGCGTGGGCAGTGTTTGGTGGAAAGTCCAGGGTGATGGGCCCATTCCTGGTTTTGTTGGTTCTAAATTAAACTTACAAACCACGTGAAGGTAAGAGAGGTGACCTGGGAGTCACAGAACTGGCCATGGTAACCAGACAGGGATGCTACTGAGTTCAAGATGCTCCCAACCAAGTGTGCCGTGGGGTCCAGAGAGCTGATATCCAGCAGCTCTTTCACACGTGGCCGTTGGAGAGCCATCCAGGCTTTGTGGAAGTGCCGGGGTCTGGGTCTGGAGAGCCTG
Organism: Plecotus auritus; assembly: GCF_963455305.1. Lineage (NCBI taxonomy): Eukaryota > Metazoa > Chordata > Mammalia > Chiroptera > Vespertilionidae > Plecotus > Plecotus auritus. The sequence goes on from NC_137772.1 coordinate 30,445,199, forward strand.
CATTTTTAGCAACTCCCAGACCACACAGAGTAGAAGGGTCCAGGTGAACTTCTCCGAATCCAGTGTTTGTGTCTTTACTGTTCACTCACAGACAACATGTAGCTTATAGGGATATCATTCATTTTGCTGGCTGTGCAGTTCTGGGCTCAACCACAAACATTTCTGTAAAACTGAAGCGAAACTCGCATTTCTCTCTCCCATCTGGCAGGACCCACAGACGTCTAGGACGCTGACGCTTATCTCAAAGACTATTCAGACTCTTGGCAGTTTATCCAAGTCAAAGTCTGTAAGTGATGGCTTTTAATCATCTTTTTTTTAAAAAAAAAAAACACAAAAGAGTGTGTGTTTAATGCATTTATAAGGATAAAGAACAATAGAACCAGCCAGGCATCCTCCCCCACCAGCTTAGGAGGTAGAATTCCAGCCCTGGCCAAGCGCCTCTGCACTGTGGGGCTGTGAAACGTGGCTTTCTGAGGGGAAATCAGGATGGCAGGTGGTACATTATTGTCACCTGCGGGACGGCTAGCAGGCCCACTGCTGTGTATGGGTTCAGAGACCGAGTCTCCTCAGCGCAGCTTTGGGGCCAATGCTTAGCTCTCTCTGAATCAGAGTAAAGTAAAAGGTGCACTGATCGCTTCCCTCCATCACCAGCCCCAGTTTCTGTTGGCTGGAAGTTCAGATAAACAGGCGCCTGCTGGTCAGGGTCTGCAAAAAACCCACCTCATCCAGAAAAAATGCAAAGTGACCTACCTGTGAAAGCAGTGCTAAATGGGGTGGGGCACGGGAATGGCTGTTTGCAGGCCCCTTCTGAGTTACTGCGCTTTGCCCTGACTCCTGTCCTTGCCCCTCTGTCACATGCGAGGCTCCATCCCAGCGACCATGCCTGGGTACACTTCATAGACCTGGAACCCAGATGTTAGTGACCACCTGTCAAAGGGGGTTGAGTCATATAGTTAACTCCTAAAACGCCACTTAAGTGGAATTAGTCTCTTCGGAACGTTTTAGCATGCTTCTGTGACTTAAGGTCTGATTTAAGTACCTGGGCTAAACTTCTAGGGTAGCACCTACCTCCCCTCCCCCACCACCCCAATGAATGGTCCTAGCATCTTCTCTCCGTTTAGTTACCATAACAGGCTTGCTGCAGTCTATGCCTCTAGAGCAGCCGTGGGCAAACTACGGCCCGCAGGCCGGATCCGGCCCGTTTGGCTGTTCTATCCGGCCCGCGGAGCCGAAAGAACGGAGGGTTCTCTTGCTCTCCCCTCTGCTCCTTTACTTTGAATTTATATTAGTTCACACAAACACTCCATCCATGCTTTTGTTCCGGCCCTCTGGTCCAGTTTAAGAACCCATTGTGGTCCTCGAGTCAAAAAGTTTGCCCACACCTGCTCTAGAGTCTTCAGAGTTGGGCCATGAGCCAGGACACCTGTAGGCCTTTGTTAAGTGACCTGCTTCATTTTAGGCCAGCTTTAAGGAATCCTACATGGCTGCATTTTACGAATTCTTCAATGAGCAGAAATATGCTGATGCTGTAAAAAATGTAAGTACCAACATCAATTAACATAGACTTACCCACCCCGATTATATGTTGTTTCTAAGAAACAGAGTTGCTTTTTTAAAAAATGGAGTTTAAATTTGAGTAACACAAAAGCGACCATTCGCCATTTGAAATGTTTTAGACGGTTTGGTCCATTCGCGCTATCATGTGCCCATCCTCACCATAGGGCTGCTGTAAACGACTCCTATACCCGCCACTCTTCTTTGGAATCTGATGTGTGGGGGCTCTCGTCATCTTTACGTCTAAATTCTATCTCTAAGTGGCTGAGCATTATATCTTCATAGACTCTCTCCTCCTTCTGGCCCACAAACTCCCGTGCCCTGCCCGGTCCCAGCCACCTGCTCCTGGTGCCTGCGAGTCACAGAGCCCCAGGACCTCAGGCCCAGAGTTAAGGATAGCATGCTTGGGGGAAACTCTTCCAGATCCTAAGCAGTTATAGATATTCACTGCTCAGAAATCATAAAAAACCATAACCTAGAAGGGAAGGAAGGGAAGAGCCCAGTTGATGGGAGGATTTTAGACAGGCCATGGGACAGTTGAATTGATCAGGGAGCCCCAGCCCGAGCAAAACCACAAGGGGATGAAGATGGTCAGGGAGGAGAGCCTGCAATGCTTCAAACTCCAGGAGCGATGCATTCCCTGGTCACCTGTTAAAAGGCAGGTAGACCTCCAGGTGTTACCTGAAGTCCAGTGAGACCTTCCCGGGAGGAGCCAGTGGGAAGCCGAGGTGGGGACTGAAAGCTTCTTAGCCACAGTGGAGACCAGCACGGTGTGCCCACAATTCTCCAAGAAGGGCCCACTGCCCTGGCACCTGCCCCCCCCCCCGCCCCGCCCGGTTCTCCTCCCTCTCCTGGTGTCAGAAGGGGACACAAAGCATCCGTGACATCATTTATACGTAAGAATGAATGTGTTTAGACACGCCGTTTCCCCTGTTAATAATCCAGTTTCTTTCCCATTTCAGTTCTTAGATTTGATCTCCTCCTCTGGGAGAAGGGACCCCAAGAGTGTGGAGCAGCCCATCCTGCTCAAGGAAGGGTAAGGCTGGAGGAGCCACGGCCGGCGGGAGAAATGCAGGTGGCAGGCGCTCCCTGGGGCAAATCTGCCCTCGGGGCTGGGGGTCTCCCAGGCCAGAGGCAGCACAGACCCTTTGGGGCCATTGTCCACCACTTTTAAACTCCCCAGCCCAGGGCAGGTCTAAACGTGGTGTTAGTTACTTTCATTTCTCTGTGCCTGTTCTCTGCTGAATGTGCAGTGGAGAAATGCCCGTCCTGGGAGGAAAGGGGAATGAGAGACTGAATGACCCCTGACTAGTCAGGGATGCATGCACAGTTGGCTCATGCACACCTGAGTTCGAGGCCTTACCTTCCCCTCCCAAGCCCCTCATTCCTGAAGCGTCTGTTGGGAGACTAAAGCATCACACCTATGGAGCCGCCCCCTCCCCCCCTGCCCCAACACACACACCCCACGGCTTTGCTCCCCAGAGCACACCTTCCTGCCTCTGAGGCTGCTGCCAGGGCCTGCTCTCTGGAAGCTCTTGCCAGTATTTCAATGTGGGAGGTGGGGAGGGGTGACTGCTTTGCTGGAGGGCTGAGGAGCCCACAGCCCTCACCAACTTGTAATTTACAGTTAACACCAGCAGGGGGGGCTAGACTTCTCTAAAGTAGAGACATTGGCCTTTTGATTTTTTAAATCTATCACTTGGAAATAAGTTTAGAAGATACTGAAAATCCAGTCTGCATTGGGTATCGCAGATACAAAAGCGGCGAGTTATTTTGATGTTGCAGACGTGACGTTGGGCTGTAGGACGGGGAGGGCCACGTGGAACCTGACCCCGAGCCCAGGGACGTTCCCCCACCCACTGTCCTGTTCACCACAGGTTCATGATTAAGAGGGCACAAGGACGAAAGCGCTTCGGGATGAAGAATTTTAAGAAAAGGTGGTTCCGCTTGACAAATCATGAATTTACCTACCAGAAAAGCAAAGGTAACAAGAAAAATTCGCTTTTTCCTTCTTTTCACATACCTTTATTCTGAGGGACCAGGCCTTGTTTAAGTCCCAGTTGGGGTTACCATCTGCTTTTCTGGAGTGAAACTGAAAGCAGAGAAGGTGTGTTCCCCAAGGTGAGCAGTTTCTGTAAACTGGGGTGGGGCACGGGAATGGCTGTTTCTGTAAACAGGGGCGACATCCATGGGGGTGGCCCAGTGGGGAGCGGGAGTGGCGCAGGCGGGCACCATGCCGCCAGGTGTAGGAGTCAGGGTTTCACGGGTCTTATCCCACTTTGGCTGTGTTCTCCTGGATCTGAAATGGCTCTGATTTAGGTCATGGAATGGTGAGAAAGTAATCTCTCCCCATAAAAACGTGGGAACGTGGCCCCTGGAGACAGTCCTGGGTGTTGCTGGGAGCGAGGGCACGAGGCTCTGTTGTTCCGTGGACACAGAAGACCCATTTCCAGGCCTCCTCTGACCACTGCCCCTCGGCCCCCTGTGCCTATGGCCTGTCAGTTTCTTAGCCTTCTCACCTAACGAGGGGAGACCTACCCCTCCTAACCCAGCACAACCTCTGGGCCTGCCACTCATTAACCCCTCTCGTCGCAGGAGACCAGCCCCTCTACAGCATTCCCATCGAGAACATTCTGGCCGTGGAGAAACTGGAGGAGGAGTCCTTCAAGATGAAGAACGTGAGTGCAGCCTTTGCAGGCGCTCTTCTGGCCATCGCTCTCCTCTCCCACTCACACCCGCCGCCCCTGCCTCTCCTCTCAGGGCCCTGCCTGGGTGTTTACAAGGCACTGTGACTTTGCGCCTGACCTTGGAGCCCAGCAGCCTGGCTGGCCCTGCCTGTCAGCGGGGGCAGGAGAACCTGCAGGACGATGGCCTCCCTGGTGTCCCCGGGGGTCCAGGGACCCTCTGTTAAAGGACGCCAGGGGCAGGCTCTGGGACTGTGTGGAATTTCTTTGAAATGTCTTATTTTGATCTAGTTTGAACTTGCAGAAAAGTAAGACTAGAACAAAGACTTCCCATGTCCCCTAACCCAGAGTCACTGGTTTTGTCCCATTTGCTGAGCATATTCCTTCATTCTCCCTCCTCCTCTCTCCATGTAGGATGTACATATTTTTTTCCTGCACCATGTAAATACTTCTGTGTATTTCCTAAACACAAGGTCATTTCTATAATCTCATACAGTAGCCAAGCCAGGATGCCCAAGCTGATGCACTAGCACCACTAATCCACAGTCCGTATTTAAATTCTGCCAGTTGTCCCAGTAACGTTCTTTATAGCTGTTGTTTTCCCCCCAGGCTGGCACGCAGTCCAGAGCCACAGGGTCCGTTATTTCTCTGGCGTCTCTGGAACATCCCTCAGTCCTTACCCCTGTTTCATGGCCTTGGCATTTTTGAAGCATGCAGACCAGTTTTTGTGGACATCCCTCGGTTTGGGTGTGTCAGGTGGTCACTGGGCATGGTCGGGGCATGGGTTCTGTCGGAAATCCTGGAGGCCCTGGTCGCTGGTGCATCCTCTCAGGAGGCCCGGCTTGTGGGAGACACACTGGGCTGTCAGCGTCCTGTTTCTCCTCAAGTCCTCCCCCTCCGCGAGGACTCTCTGTCATTCCCTTGCTACTTCTCATTGGCTCTCTACTGTGCATAGCTCTTCCTTCTCCCCCAAGGAGGCTGGCTTTTATTAGCTGGGACTGTAAGGACTCCCAGGGCCCCATTTTATTCAAGAGCTGGGGTCCCATTGCCCTGGAAGGAGGGCCTGCTTGCACAGCATCCCAGCCCATTGCTCGCTGCCTCTGCGTCCAGCGGCATTTCCTCGCTCAGCCGGCTCTGCGACAGACGCCAGGCTCACGGCACACCGCACAGGACCCCAGGCCAGGCCCTGCTCCCGAGCTGCCAGAGAGATGACCCTCCTCCTCCCTCTCCTGTGTCTACCTGCCTTGCTCATTGGCAGAGCTCAACGCTCCGGTATTCAGTAGGTGCCTAAGGCCACACTGGGTCTGTGGGGGACATGGGGTCTGTTTTGCCTGGGCCAGGACTTAGTAGTAACACCCCTCATACTCTGGATGCTCAGACAGCAGCTCCTGCTCACTCTGCTCTGTTTTCTTTATTTTATTTTTTTAAATCCTCACCGGAGGATATGTTTTTACTGATTTTAGAGAGAGAAGAAGGGAGAGGGAGAGAGAGAGAAACATTGATGTGAGAGAGAAACATAGATCGGTTGCCTCCCAGATGCACCCCAACCAGGGATCGAACCTGAAACCTGGGTATGTACGCCGACTGGGAATCGAACCCGTGACCTCTCGGTGTTCGTGACAATGCTCCAACCAACTGAACCACTCCGGTCAGGGCCTGCCCTATTCCTGGTGCTTCCCCAGGACTATTTAGGGCCACTCATTGGCGAGCAGATGGCCCCATGGCAGACATGGGTTTTTCTCTGGACCTGCGGGATGTTCACGCTATTGCACCTGCTCTGGGAGCTAGAAGGCCCGCCTCCTTTGCAGGCAGCTCCCTGTCTGTGCCTCGCCCTCTCCAAGATGGGGGCTGGGAACACCGCCCTCAGCCAGAGGCATTCCCAGACATCCACAAAGGACACGGGTTTGGAAACGTCCTGGAAGCAGCTGGGAGCTGTTTCGTTCGTCAGGCCCTGAATTTAGGTTTAGAATAATTCCCTAATTTTAGCATTATTTATTCATCAGCCTGCTTTTTCCTGTTGCCTTCCTCACAGCCAGCTTCCCAGGGTGCTGACTACTAGGCTCACGTCCTGTTCCATTTGAGAGATGTTTTTGAAGGTTTGCTGTGTTCCGAGCCCTGTTGCAGGGGCCAGTCTGTGAGGACAATCAGGACAAAATGCCTCCTTCTAGTGGCCGTCCTTCCACTGGGGACTGGAGCCATACACAGATGCGCACATCTGAGGCCTGGGCAGTGGTGCATGTGTGCCGGGCAGGACGGGGGACTTGGTCTCTGGCAATGAGCCCCGACTATTCACTCAGGAACGTGGACTCACAGCTCCCTTTCCCAGATCCACCGACTCCTGTTCCTTCCTCCTCCCGGTGCTCACCACCAGCCCTTGGGAAAGGCCACTGTCCCCCCTTCTGTGGCATCCTGACTCCTGGCCTTCCCTCACACCCTCTGACAAGTCCTGTGTGAGAGCCTCCCAGGGCTCGGCCTGCTCACCTCCCCCGTAACGCCCTTCTGTGCAGCTGGTCTGCTCCTGCGGGAGCACCCGGCCCTGCCTGATGTTCAGGACCTTGCACCTATTGTCCCTGCTGCCCCAGGACCTGTGCACCTGCTGTCCCTGCCCCCGGGACACTGTCCATCCCTGTCTTTCCCACTCAGTTTAACTGACTCCTAACCGTGCTGCTCTCCGCTGGAGGAGTGTTTATTCTGAGCATTTACACTAACCTCCCGCTGGACTGCCCTCACTCAGCCCCCACACTTTGTGTTCATTTTATCCTGCTGGCTGGAAGCTCACGAGGGCAGACGCTTCTGCCCTCACTGTGTCCCCAGGACCGAGGACAGTTTGTTGAGTGAATAATAAATAGGAAAGGAGCGGAGGCTCTGAGAAGCCTCAGGGAGGAGGCAGCACCTGCCTGAATGAGGAAGAGGAGTCCCCAGGGTGGCCAGTGGGGGAGCGAGAGGCCTTTCGGATGGAGGCAGAGCTGGGATGAGGAGGGAGGGTGGGCAGCATGAGCTCTGCTGTGCCTTGCAGGGAATCCCACCCCAGCTTACCAAGTAAGAGGACCTAAGAAACCAGTCCTTCTGTGTAAAGGCCCCAGTCAGCTTTAGGAGGCCCCATGGACGAGGCAGGTGGTGCTACTCCCGCCTTTCGAATGGAGACCCCGACGCCCCAGGAAGGAAGTGCCTTGGCCAGGCTCACCGTGGCTCCTGCTGCGCCTGCCTCCCCCAGGGCGGCAGCTTCAGCTCTGTTTTCAAGTTCAAGGGCAGCAGAAAGCCCTTTGCACCCACTGCAGCCACTGGACTTGTCTGCCTCTGGGTCGGTTTCAGATCCTCTCACTGCAGCCCCTGGGCTTGTGGGCATCGACGATAATGACCCCCTGGTCCTTGCTGGGCGGCCCCCGAGCCCACTCTCCGTCTCCCCAGATGTTCCAGGTCATCCAGCCAGAGCGGGCGCTATACATCCAGGCCAACAACTGCGTGGAGGCAAAGGCCTGGATCGACATCCTCACCAAAGTGAGCCAGTGCAACCAGAAGCGCCTCACCGTCTACCACCCCTCCGCCTACCTCAACGGCCACTGGCTGTGCTGCAGGGCCTCCTCGGACACGGCCCCCGGCTGCTCCCCGTGCACCGGGTAGGTCTGCGGGTTTCCAGGCCCAGCCGCCCGGGGTAGCCCAGCACAGTTACCCGGGTTATGCACCCTACAGGGAAGTTTCATCAAGGGGTCAAGCTGGGGCTAAGATGCAGCCCCACCCACTCAGCCAACTGCACACCCGCAGGCTGAGCCTCCAAGGCTGCTCTCTAGTCATCCAGAGCCTCCACCGAGGGAGCCCTTGCAGACTGTGTAGACTGGCAGGAGCTTCGGGCCTGCCTGGGCTCTCCTGCCCCTGCCGGGGGTGCGTGCCATCCTTGCAGAGCGGGTGGCAATGAGGAGGGGGCTCCAGGCAGGGAGAAGACCCCCAGGGGCAGGCTTTTCTGCCTGTTTCTTCTAAGACTCTGCAAGTGTTTTGCCCTCCTGATGCACCCCCTTCGATTTCTCCAGTCAACACTCCCCACCTTTGGGAACCGAGACAGCCCCTCGTTTCCAGCCCCTTCGTTAGCTGGGCCCCCTGATGGTCATGAGAGGCTCCTCTCTGCCATCCTGGAGGGAGGCCTGGTGACTTACACGTGGCTAGTCCCTGTGCCCCATGTGACTTGTGAGAAAAGTGACAACTGCTGTTGGTTGTGGTTGTGGATGTGGTGAATCCCCCCAAAGCTCCCAGAGGCGGAAACAGGAAATGCAACTTCACAGGCAAAGAAGCTAAGGCTCAGAATAAGGGATAAGTCCCTGCTGTCCACGAGTCTGTGCCCCAGCCCTCTCCCTGTCTCCCCAGAGAGGCTGGGTGCTGTGTCTGGGAGGGGCCGCTGCTGTACCCGCAGGCAGGAGCAGGAGCCCACTGGAGCCTCGGGAAGGAGAGGGCCTCACTTGTCCCTACCTGGGGCAGCCAACCGACCCTTCACGGCATACGGCCCAAGTGCATATTTTTATTCTGGGTCATTTCACAGCAAAAGAAGTCTGCCTTGTTTGCTTGCTATCCTGGCAGATGGTCACTGCTCAGTGCTGGTGAATTATTTCACAAACCACACACAAATGCCCATCGGGGATAAGTTCAGTGTTGGATCACTCTGTCGTTTTCAGTGGTCTTTTAAAAAGTCAATACCATGATTAACAGCATTGTGTTTTCCGTTCTCACTGTGTTCGAGCAGCGGCCTCCCAGCAAACATCCAGCTGGACATCGACGGGGACCGAGAGACGGAGCGCATCTACTCCCTGTTCAACTTGTACATGAGCAAACTGGAGAAGATGCAAGGTGAGGACGGGGGGTCAGCCTCTCACACTGATCGCAGCAGCTTGGGGGACGCCTGGCCCAGGCGACACGTGGAATGTTCTGCAGAGTGACTCGGGGAAGTGCAGGCAGACCTCGTCTTGTTGTGCTTCACTATATTATGATTCCCAGGGACTGTGTTTTCATCAACATCAGGGAAGGCCCTCCACCAGCAGAAAGATCACCGCTTGCTGAAGACACACATGACAGTTAGCATATTTTAGTCATAAAATAATTTTAATTAAGGTTTGTACATTGGTTTTTCCAGACATACGCTATTGCGCACGCAGTAGACCACAGTGTAGTGAAACGACCTTTGTATGCACTGGGAAACCAAGAAATTAGCGTGACTTTATTGCAATATTCACTTTATGGTGGTGGTCTGGAGCCGGACCCACAATCTCTCCCAGGTGTGCCTGTGAACCCCTCTGAGCCTCTCTGGTCTACGTGTGGTGCTGTCGTTGGTACCTTTTGCAGGTTAGGCATCTGTTTGGGAGACAGGTTAGTGCCTGGGACCGTGGATGGTCTGCACCTGTCCCGTCGTCGGGCGCTGTGTCTCGTTCCCGGCTACTTTGTGAAAGTGTGTCAGTTGCTTTGCTAAAACCAACATGCACACACTCTAGGCATTTCCCTAAGTCTTGGTTTTATAAACCCTCTTAAAGAGGAAGTAGTGTGCTTATCATGATCTGTTTAGTTGATGTTGGTTTTATTTTCTCCTTCCTGAGCTTAGCTCATAATCTATTTACTAATCCATTCAAGAATTTTGCATCTGATAGTGTTACAGAAAACCGGAGAAGAACCAAGCAATACTTAGAGAGATGGAGTTACCTTTATTATGCGCGGGTCCAGAGGAAAATGTCTCTCATATTCTGGGTCCCAACATGGAGGAATTTTCCCTATTTATATGTTTTTACCTTCTTTGTCTCCCAAATATGGGGTGTTTCCGGTCCCTTTTGCAAGTTCTTAAAGAGCCCCTATGTGCTGGGGCCTTGAGACCTCAACCAAAGGCTTGGCCTGGTGCCAGCACTGATAATTTTGTCCGGGGAAAGTTTAATGGCCTCTCTGAAGTGGGAGTAGTCTTATTTTCCTTATTATTTAAGCAAGCAAGCATTTACAGAAGCCAACTAGCAGGGTTAAAATTTTAAACAGCAGTTTTTATATAAGATGGATGTCTCAATAGGTGTGTGGCTACAGCTCCTCTTTCTTTGTGGTCTCGGCAGTTAAACCCCCTCAACTCCCCTTAGTGCTGGATGTCCTCAGGCCTGGGCCTCTCCCAGGTTCTTCCCAGCACTCCCCACACAGACCACGCTCTGTGGTGCCCGGGAGGGAGTTCTCCCAGGACTTAGAGGCCTCGGTTCAGAGCCAACTTTGGCATCTGCTATGAGACACACGGGGCAAGTCACTCACCAGGCAAGTCGTTCAACGGGCAAGCCCTGACTTCCTCTCCTGCAAAATGGGGCAGCAGCACCACCAGCCCATTGGCTTAATTTGAGGACTGAGTGGAACAAACTCCGCGAAGCAGTGAGCACAGCACCCGGAACTGCAGAGGGCTGGGGCTCGGGTGTCTGTGTCCTTCTCCCCGTCCCCATCGCCCGTTCTGCTGACCTTTGGTCACTCTCCTCCGCAGACACCTGTCCTGGCAATGAGGACTACCTTTTGTTTCTGCTTCTTTAACAAGCTTCACAGACGTTTGCTTATTCAGGTCTTAGCTCTCTTGACCTGTCCATGTGGCAGTGACGGTCCTTTGCACCTATCCCTCCCTCTGTGCTTAGGACAGCAGTCACCACAGCTCACACTCCTACTGCCCCGGGCTCAGGAGACTCGGGGGCACTGGTTAACTGAGGCTCTGGCACTTAAGTAACTTGTCCAAAGCCACGCAGTTACAAGCAGTGGCTGGGGGTGGGGGGAGGACACGTGGGCAGGGTGGCTGCAGACCTGACCTGCGCTTCACTTACGAGGAAGAGGCTGAGCTCACACTCGAGCTCGGGCGCCCGGGGCTCCTCTTCTCTACTCTGTTGTCCCTCACGTCTAGAGCCCCTTATCTTTCTCATGTCACACCCCCTTTTTTCTTTGAAATTTTACATCTTTTCCATTTTCCTTTGCGCAGACTTGTGATTTTTCTATTAGAATCTAGAAGTTTCCCCTGAGCAGAAGCAGACTTCACTGTCTGGATCCCATAGCTTTCTGTGATAATGGACAGAGTACACTGAGGCGAGGGGCCCTCCTGATGCTGGCTTGCCAGGCCAGGCACCCTGCAAAGCACACGTTGTCCCACCTGGTCTCTCTGTGGCCCTGGAGCGCGGGGCCCAGCATAGCTGTCGGACAGATGGGAGGGGCCGGGACCAGGTGCTAGGGGACAGGAGTGGGGCTGCTCCAGTTCAGGTATCTGGATGCCTCCTGTGGATCACTGAAGGCTGAATACAGCAGGGTCTTCAGCGGAAGTGAGATGTCCAAGGAGAAAGCTACCTGCTGAGCAGGTGGGGGTGATGGAGGTCTGAGGAAACTGCCCACACAGACTGGCCGAGAGGGGACGTCCTTGAGCTCATCTCCCCAGCCTGATCATGTCCGATCCCACAGGCCCTCCAGCTAGCCTGGTCCAGTGTCCAGGAGCAGACAGACGTCTGCTGTTCCTGGCTTGATGAGCCGGTGGGGCATGGATGGACGCAGGTCACCCAGGGTCAGGGCTGTCAGAGAGGGGCTAGGGCCCTGGCATGGGGGCATTGGACCCTCAGATGCCTTGGTTTCCAGGCCCTGGCTTTCTGGCCCTGCAGGGTTCCCCAGCACTCAGCATTGGCCAGGCTGGTAGGAACAGCTGCTTTTTCTGGGGCATTTGCCTGTGAATGGTCAGCCTTTACCTGAGGAGTCCAGGGTGCTTCCCCAAGCACTGACCTCCGCCCTGTCCCCAACGGTGCAGAGGCCTGTGGGAGCAGATCTGTGTATGACGGCCCAGAGCAAGAGGAGTACTTGACCTTCATCATCGATGACCCCCAGGAGACCTACAAGACACTGAAGCAGGTCATCGCCAGGGTCGGGGCCCTGGAGCAGGAGCACGCCCAGTACAAAAGGGACAAGTTCAAGAAGACCAAGTATGGGAGCCAGTGAGTATGGCGCCCGGGCACATGGGAAGTCCCGGCAAGGGTGTGGGGCCTGGGGGAGAGACTGCAGGGAGCTCCCGCGGGGAGGAGGGTGCTGCCTGCCCAGAGCCACTGGTGTGCAGTGGGGACTGTGCAGGCTCCCCAGCTCCCTCAGAGCAGGGCTCACCTCACTCTCCGGGCCCTCTGGGTAGTGTCCTGGGAGCGGCGCTCTCTCCCTTCTCCCCTCCTGCCTTCCCAACTCATTCACTTTCAAAATTAGGCTTTCCTGGGCCAGCAAACCAGCCCTTTCCCCCTCTCTCTTGAGGCCAGCTCTGGTGGACTAGCCCCCATCTTTGTCTTGTCCCTCTCTCTCTTCCTCCAGCCCCCCCTATCTCCTCCCTCCTTTCCTACTTCCCTTCCTCCCTCCCTTCCTCCCTCCTTTCCTGGCAGGGGAGGGTTTGCTCTGGGAAGGGGAGTGAAGGGCTCTGCAAGGGGCGAGCCTCCTTTGAGTTGCTCACAAGAGCCCGGCACCAGGAGCACCTCCCAGGGTGGCTGATTCTTCTTTGCTCCCAGAGGAGCCATCCTGGCTCCACAGACATTCAAAGCATATCCCAGATTCCCTTTATACCCCTCTGTCGAGAGAGCTGCGTGGACCTTCTAAAAATGTTGTCCTTGATTACGCGTGGTTAAGCAGAGGTTTAAAACAGCCTGGAGCGCATTCTACTTCCTGTGGCAGCAGCTGTGCAAGTGCTCGGGCAGCTCAGGACCGAGCGCCTGCGACCCTGGGGCCAGGCATTCAGCAGACAGCACCATGCCCCTGTGGAGCGCAGGGTTCCCACACACGTGTGGGTGCATGGCACACGCTTTATGCACACGGTCATGTGTGCGCATGAGACGTACACACTGTGACGGGTCACAGTGGGTGCCTCCACAGGCGGCTTTGGGCTAAGTCTTTCTTCTTTTGCTTGTCTATATTTTTCATATTAATTACAAAGAATACACATCACATATGTAGATAGAAAGAAAGTCTCTTATTTTTTTTAATCCTCACCCGAGAATATTTTTCCATTGATTTTTAGAGAGAGTTGGAAGAGAGAGGGAAAGACAGAAAGAAATAGGGGAGTGAGAGAAACACATCAATTGGTTGCCTCCTGCATGTGCCCCGACCAGGGCCCAGGATGGGGAGGAGCCTGCAACCGAGGTACCTGCCCTTGACTGGAATCGAACCCAAGACCCTTCGGTCTGCAGGCCGACGCTCTATCCACTGAGCCAAACCGGCTAGGGCTAGAAAAGAGACTCTTAAAATCACGGGCAATTGAGGGCTGTGCCTCATGTTCTCCTCTCCCCATCTCCCCTTTGCAGGGAACACCCCATCGGAGATAAGAGTTTTCAAAGCTACATCAGGCAGCAGTCAGAGGTCTCCACCCATTCCATTTAAAGCCTGGAGGACGTCCTGCCCCAGGAGGGCGCTGTGAGCTGCACCAGGAACCCCACAGTCTTTGCGAAGAAGGGAGACCGACAAGAAGGCAGAGTGAGGAAGCAAAGGGATCCACATTTCTTGCTCGCGTAGATGACAAGCGTCAGGCTCACGGAACTCCTGAGACTCTCCTGGGCTGTTCCCGTGGTTGCTATGCACTTTATTCACGCTGCTGGGCAGGTGCCCTGAGCTGGCCTTTCTGGACCGGGTGCAGGATGCCTTGCGCCCTGCAGGAGCGCTTCCGTCTCCTGTGCACTGCTGCCTCGCTGGCCTCTTCGGTGCCTGCCAGGAGCCTGCCTCCAAGCAGCCGAGCAGCCGCGCAGCAGGAGGTTCAAGCATTATTCTTTTCCTATGAGCCTGCTGTCCCAGCGCCGCTGCAGGCGGCTCCTGGTTTCAGCTTTTGATGTTGGTGATGTCCCTGGCTGGAGGGTCAGTTTTGTGGTCAGGATGTGCAGAACTGCACGGAGATCCCAATTTGAGGATGCTCTTGATATTTTGGGGATACAGGGTTCTTCTGCAGAGAGGTCCTGGGGGGAGGGGCTCCAGACTTCTCTCCTGGAGGTCAGAGTCCCTCTCTGCTGTCTGCTGTGATAGCCCACAGCCCGCAGACTCCCCTGGGCTGCTGAGAGGCGGAGCTGCTGTCCGCCAGGCCCCACTTCAAGCACCAGTTGTGTTGTTGTGCTGTCAGTGGGGCTTAAAAGTAGAAGTTTGGGGAATATTTTAAAAATAGAAATGTGCATTATTTTCAAACTGATTTTCTTAACGTTTTTAATTAGCTCTTTGATATGAAATAACTCGGATCATCCAAACCTGGACTCGTTGAAGGGGAGGGTGCCACAGCAGGGCCAAGAGGGGAATGGGAGCTAGTTACAGGTCCTCCACAGGAAACCAAGCAAGGGGAGAAATCCTGGACTTGAAATGGGAGGCACTCGGCTGTGCAGGCGCCCCCTGGGCCCTGGGGGTGGTATTGCGCCGTGTTTCTGAGAAGCCGGTAGAAGCAGCGGTGGGGGCTGCTTTCCATTGGCGGGGGTGGGGTTGGAACGCCAGGGGAGCTGTTTGCTGACTTTTCCCAGACAGTCCTCACAGCGGCAGGCAGTGGCTTTGGAAAGCACTGTTCAAACACACAGGACCACGTGCCCTTGTGCCATCTCCGTTCTGTTTGCAAGTTCTGTCCTTCAAGCTCCATCTAGATGCCAGATAACATAACTTGTCACAAAAAAGGGGGAGAAAAATCTTGCAAAAAACAAACTTTGGCTGCACCGAACTGGGATTTTTAACATGGATTTGTAACTGAATGTTTCCGTTTATAAGTTACTAATGATTTGTGAAGTATTTTACCTTCCAATTAAAACAGACCTTTTATTCTTTCTGAGGACTGGCTTGGTTTCCCAGGAGTGCCCACGGGTAACTGCCCACGTGGGAGATGGGGGATGGAGCTGGGCAGGTGGGGAAATGGATGATGCACCTGTGATCACAGGTGAGGTCCACTATGGGGCTTCGGATGAGCTGGAAGCCATGATGCTCTGGAAAGGTGTGGGGCTGGCACTCTGAGGGCCGTCAGAAGATGTTCTGCTAGGACCCTCCAGTGTGGATGGAGAAGGTGTTTCTGTCTGAGAACACAGTGGCTGCCAGCTCGAGGACCAGCCAACCCGCCTCCCGGGAGAGGAGGAGCAGGAGGCTCCAGGCCTCCCATGCCACTGAGCAGAGGTGGTGTCCCTCCTGGAGGGGGAGAGGGAGGAGCTAGATGCATGAAGGGGCTTCTAGGATGCCACGCACCTCTGGGGAGAAGAATGCACATTCTCATTTCCTGATTCCTTTCTTTTCTCCATTTGGTTTTCATTCAATTGTTTTTTAAATTCCAGCCTGGGTCAGCTGTTCTGAGAAGAATCAGCTGTTTCTGGGGGTGCTGCAGCCACAGGACTTAGGGTGACAGTGGGGGCAGGGACTTGGGGAGGGCCATGCTGTTGCTGCTTCTTTCCAGCTCCCCTCCTGTCTGCTCTGGGCAGGGGCGGCTGAGAGCTGGTGGGGGCTGCAGGGTTGCCAAGCGGGGAGCGCCTGCCCATGAGGTGAGAGACCGTGGACACCAGTCAGCCCAGACGTGAGCATCCAGCAGGACCACAGGGGAGTATCCAGGGGCCAGGGTGATTCCAGTCCCTACAAGCCCAGGCCCAGCAGAGGGAGCAGGGGGGCTAAGTTCTGCCCCATGGGAGGATGTGGAAGGGATGAAAGGGGAAACACTGGGGGGTAGGGGAACAGAAGGCCCTCTCCCAGGACCCCAGTGGCAGGTCACAGTTGGCTCTGTTTTCACCTGTTCTTTCTCCAGAAAACCTGTTGCCTGAAGGCACGAGCTGTCCCTCAGTGCCCACTGCTGTGACTTCCATCGGTGGCCTCCAAGGTCAGGTGCCGCTGAGGAAGGTCGCGGGTAGGTGAGCACCATGTCTGTCCCTGCATTGTCGCTTGGCTTGGTGACCGAGGCCTCCCATGAGCTAAGATACTACAAGCAATTTGTTTGAGGAGATAGAGTGCGGGTGAAATTAGGGAGCCACTTCTGCCTCATTCTGAATAGTTATGGCACCCCAAGTGCAATCGGCTGGTTGTCCTCAAGGCCTTGGATGATTGGAGGAAGAAAAACCGTGTGCTCGGTTAGGTATCAGAAGTGATCTGTTAGGCTCTGTTACGGGCTCATTGTGTCCCCCCAAAAATCAAGTAGCCAAGCCCTGACGCCCAGTGCCTCAGACTTGTGACTGTATTTGGAGGATGGGTCTTAAAGTCTGGCTGGCGTGGCTCAGTGATTGAGTGTCACCCTAAAAACCAGGAGGTCATGGTTTGATTCCTGGCCAGGGCACATGCCCAGGTTGTGGGCTCGATCCCTAATGTGGTGTGTGCCAGAGACAACCGATCAATGATTCCCTCTCATCATTGATGTTTCTTCTATCTCTCTCCCCTCTCCCTTCCTCTGTGAAATCAATAAAAAATACACTTAAAAATAAATAAAATTGGTTTTTGAATGAATGAATGAATGAATGAATGAATGAGTAAGAGGCGTTAAGGTTATGTGAAGTCATTAGTGTGGCCCTAATCCCGTGTGACTGGGGTCCTTGTGAGAAGAGGCGATCAGGACACAGACACGCAGACGTGCACAGAGGGACGACTATGCGAGGACGGGACAGCCATCTGCACGCCAAGGAGAGAGGCCTCCAATCTAGAAGGAAAATGGTTAAGGCACGCAGGCCCTGGTACTTTGTGATGCCAGTGCCAGCAAACGTGGGCTGAAATGCAGAGTTAAGTGGGGTTTCTTAGTCAGTGCAGCTCAAGCCTGCCCGTCCAGGCAGCCCTGCCTCTGAAGTCGAGGGCACCTCTAGTCATGCAGGGTGCGGAGAAAACACCTCCACTCCACCCCGGAGATGCCTGCAGACCCACCACCACTTCTGAGTCCTTCATCCGTTTGCCCAGCTTTGTTCTGTGCCCACTCTGCCCTCTCAGGTCCCCTGGCCCCTCTTCCTCTGCTTTTCTGGGGGACAAGCCAGGAAGGCCTGAAAGGGGAACCCAGCATCCTGAGGGAAGGGCTGCTCTGGATGACCTGACCTCTGACCTTGCGTGATGTCACAGGGGACACTTAGCAACGGGGGCCCACTGGGCACACTCCTGGGCTGCTTGCCTCGGAAGAGGTTGGAAGCCATGCCCTCCGTCTGAGGCCGGGTCCCTCTTCTTTCCTGAGACCTGAAGGGAGGAGAAGGATGGAGAAGGAGACCACCACCGTGTACAGGAGGCACCGGCCAGGCGCTGGGGCTCCTCCTTTGGGGGTGGCCACCGGACACCCCAAGGGGACCAGCGAGGGCACTGAACTGCAGAGGAGCCAGAGCATGGGCAGCTTACACCAGAAGGGTGACCCCCCGAGCGGCATCCAGAAGCCGTCCAAGGAGCTAGGTAGGGGCTGCAGCCAGCGCAGGGCACTTCCCGCCCGCCCCCACTGCCCCTGCCCCAACCCCGAGGGCCAAGGTGGGGGCGCTGCACACTGAGGCTTTCAAGCGACATGACCTGCTGGGGCTCAGGTCAGGCCCGCTTGAGTGTTGGCCCCCAGGGTGGGTGGCCAACTGGATGAAGTGGGTGAGGACCGACTGGACCTTGGGGAGCCCTGTGGGCCTGCAAAGCTGTCAGACACGGAGAATACAGACACGGCCTTGGGAGGGCCGGCACGGGCAGTGTCTCGGGTGGTACTCTGGTATCTGAGTCTAAACTCCGTCACATTCAGGGAACCACAGCGCCTCCCGGGGCCTGGGGTCAGCCGTGACCCTGTGGAGGAGGGTACTGCCCGTCAGGCTTGGCACTAAGGTGGCCTTTAAGTGATAAAGTGTGTAGGTTTATACCTTATGCCAGCTGTGTTTGCCACTCCAGGATATTTCTAAACATGCCAAGCGAGGCCATGGTGTGCTGGAAGTGGGGATGGGTCCCGAAACACCCTGGTCCTGGTCCTTATGTGGAGTTAGCTAACCCAGACTCATACCCCCCACCCCCGCCTGCCAACCCCTCCCCAACCCCCCGCTCCTCATCCTCATGGCACTTTCCCCAGAGCAACAGGATCTGAGCTGGCGGCAGTGACTGAGTCCTGCTGGTTCTCCTGGGAGCCTCTCGCCAGCAGTGGCCTTCGATGAGTAGGCTGAAGAAATGGAACTGTAAAAGGGAAATACAGCTTGCTTGTTCACGCTCTAGGGGCGACTTTCAGAGGTTGGGGTATGAACATATCTCTTCTTCTCTAGTGTCAAAGTCCAAAGGTGCGTTGTTTGAGGAGAGAGGAGCTGCTGGTCCTCCACCTCCCTCCCGCTCAGGCTCTGAGCATGGCCACACCTTCTCGCTCAAGAAGATCAAAGTTCCCAGAAGAGGAGATCAAAATTTCCCTGAGTCTGCGTGGGGAGTTTTGCAAGTGGACACAGAGGGCATGTGTCCAACAACGCCGGCCGTGGAGCGGCGGTAGAAAGGCTTCTGCGGGGCTTGTGGTCCCGCCACCCAGGCCCCAGGGTCCCAGGCTGCACAGGGGTCTGGCTTCCCGGAGCCCCAGCCTGAGGGTGGGAGCAGGAGCCTCGCCAGCCACACGCCAGGGAGGCTGCTCCAGGCCTTGTCCACATCTCAAAACGGGGGAAAGAGAAATGATGTCTCTCTCTTTACTGATTCTTTTATTTTCTCATCTATTTTTATTGACTTCAGAGAGGAAGGGAGAGGCAGACAGAGAGAAATATCAATGATGAAAGGGAATGATTGATTGGCAGCCTCTTGCATGCCCCCTACTGGGGACCGAACCTGTAACCTGGGCATGTGCCCTTGACTGGAATCAAACCCGGGACTCTTCAGTCCACAGGCCAGCGCTCTATCCATTGAGCCAAACTGTCTAGGGCATGACTCTTTTTGCCAGATACACAATAGGAAGAAAAAGTATTTGATCTGTCTGGGACAGCCCCATGTCTTCTACTGATTTTTTTTTTTTTTTTTTTTTTTTGAGAGAGGGAGAGAGGAAGGTAGAGGGATAGAGAGTTAGAAACATCAATGACAGAGAAACATCACTGAGCGGCTACCTCCAGCGTGTCCCCTAACAGGGATCAAACCTGCAACCTAGGCATGTGCCCTGACTGGGAATTGAACCGTGACCTCCTGGTTAATGGGTTGATTCTCAACCATTAGGCCACACTGGCAGGGCAGCCCCATGTCTTCTAAAACAAGCACATATAAAGCACATGCACATGCACACACATGCACATGCACAGGCCCATGGGCTGCTGAAGATTTTCCAAAAGAAGTCAGTTTTTAAATCCCTACTTCAATGCTACTGACCATGAACCAGCCCTCTTACCTGAGGGCTGTGCTGAGGCGGAGGCCGCACTGCTCCTTTTCTCCCTGAGGGATGTCTCGAGAGCTACCCTGGTTCCCCTTTTCCATGGAGGATACTTGTCAAGACCCCAGTGGATGCCTGAAACCATGGAGAGTATTGAACACTATATTTGCTGTGTTTTCTCCTACATATACACACCTTTTCCCTGGAAGGAAGCACTCGGCAGCTCCTCTTTGGCCTAGCAGAATGGCCAGGACCACCTCTCTTGTGCTTTGGGGCCATTATTAATAAGATAAGAGCTACTCAAACATAAGCATGGGGATACCACACAGTGGATCTGATAACCAGGGTGGCTGCCCAGTGACTAACCGGCGGAGAGCGTATGCAACATGGGTGCGCTGGACAAAAGGACGATTCACATCCCGGGCAGGATGGAACGGGACAGTGAGAGGTTTCCTCACACAACTCAGAATGGCACACAATGAAAACGTATTAATTGTTTATTTCTGGCATTTTCCATTTAATATTTTCAGACTACAGGTGACCTCAGAACTGAAACTGCATGTCAGTGCAGTCCTAAAATATTCTCTGAGGACACAGTTGCGCCCCCTCTCAAATCCCTGCCCTTGGCCTTCAGGGCTGTTTGTCTCTGGCATGGCCAGTGTCTGCCTGGGGGCAGCACAGCCACAGATCAGGCCCCCCGAGCCTGTGCGGGCATGAAGAATGAGGAGGATGAAGAACACCTAGTTCGTATCCACAGGGAACTCAAGAGTAGTGGGAGACAATGCCCAGATGACACAGCCCGAGGCCACCTGTGCTGAGCATTAGGAAGCCCCGGCCGTGATGAAAAGCTTCCTCTAACGTGGGTCGCTGAGCACTGGGCAGGGGCACCCAGGTCCCAGGAAGGATGGCCTTGGAAGATTGCAGGGGTCGGGAGAGATGTGTCAGGGGAGGACCAGCATGAGAGAAGGCAAGGACCAGCTGATCAGACTCCTTAGAAAAGCAGGAGCACCCACTGGGAACCGGGCCGTCACCTCCTCTCTCAGGCAGTCGTCTCAGCCCCGAGGCCTGTGAGCCGAAACAACCCTGAACACAAGGCCTGGAGTAGCGGATCCGACAACCAGATTCTGTAAGGCGATTCTCCAAGATGGGAGCTGCTCAGAGGTGCCCTGGCTATGTCTTCCATCAAAAGCAGTACTTAAAGCTTTGGAACTCCCCCCAGGCTGTGCTTGCATCAGGGCCCTCGGTGTCCGGGACCAAGCTGCTTGTGGGAGGAGCCACTACTGCAGGGAGCCGAGCATCTCCACCCTTCCTGGCTCAGGTGAGACTGCACAGAAACAGAACTTTCAATGTCGTGACCTTGAGTGCCCTCGGAGCTCGCTCAGGTCCTAAAGAGGGTTAGGGAACCCCTCCTGTATAACTCCTCCGAAGCTCTCCCGGCCGACAAGCCTGGAAGTGAGAGGTCTCTGTCCTGGTGAAAATAGTTCACGCAGCTCATGCTCTGATCCTGCCAAAGTCACCAAAATGCAGCTTTACCATAATTATTTCCTGACAATCGCTGTGTATGTGAGGCTGCGGCTGGAAGAACAGCTCCCTGGATGCCAGGCAGGTTCTCGGACTACTGTGTGCACTGGACAAAGATCCCGACTAGCTGGACCTCAGGCAGCACTTTCCTTGGAAAAATGACACAGTAAACCCCCTGGCCACGCCCTTCCGAGGAGGAACAAGGAGAGGAGGTTCCTGGACAAGCCGTGTGTCTCAAGTGCCACCTCCTCCCCTGTGGGACAGGCTGGCCCAGTGGGTCCCACCCCTGCCCTCCACTTCTGCTGCTCCCAGTCAGTGTGCTGCGCAGGTGGATGTCAGGGTTGCCCCTTAAAGTCAGTGCTTTAGGCTTCACCCGAGCTCTGCCTAGAGAGGCAGAGGTTGTGTGGGGTGGGGCCTTGTGCAGAGTGGGTGTTGTCGGGGCAGGAGACAACCTGTCAGGATAAAAACTGAGGCTGGCTTTAGTCATAACCATTAGTCATCAGGCCGACCCTGAGCTCGCAGTGTGCCTGGAGCTGCGGGGATCCAGCACCCTGTGGGCTGGCCCCACCCGTCCTCGTCCTCTCAGGGCTGAGTACCTGTGGGCCTCGGGCGGGCCAGCGGCACTCCGGCACCACACGTGGAAGCATTCTGACAACCTGCTCCTTCCTCCTCAGAGTCTGAAGACCAGGGAAAGGGCCTAAAAAGCAATGCCAAAGACACCGTCTGGTAAGGGGGCTTTGTCCGGCAGGGGTGGTTTTCACCACGGGGTGGGAAGTGGGGCCAGCACCAAGGTGAAGACTTGGAGGCCCTGAAGGAGCCCTGGGTATCCTGAGAGAACCCCAGGGGTTCAGATGGGAGGGTCTGAGGCAGGGGGAACAGGGTGGTTCTCAGGGCTGCAAGCCCCTCCGCTCCCCTCCACCCTCCAATGACAGCTGTGTGGTGGCCCCAGAGTCCTGGAGCTGGCACCTGTCCCCTAAAAGGGGTGGTGTCATCCCAGATGACGGGGTCTGCGGAGGCTCACGCTGGGGAAGGTCTGGGTGTGCAGGATAGTGGACAGGCGCAACCTGAGCATCACTGCTCATCCTCTGCACATGGCCCCTCCCCTCCTGCTCTGACGTGTCTGCCCACCCACCCTCTGCCCCCAGGAAGGAGGCAGGCCCTGCACACTCAGGCCCCTCTCTGCCTCCGTATCCAGGCTGGAGCTGCTCCCAGAGCTGCCGATGCCCAAGAGGGAGATAGGTGTCATCTGGAAGCGTCTCCATGACACCGATTCCAAACCATATTTCCACTCCTACAGTCTGGCAAACCTAGAGGAGGACCAGCAGGAGAAGGACCAGGACGCCCTTGAAAAGTTGGACCATGAGAGTGGAAAGCTGGAGCCAGAGGCTGAGAAGAGTGACTCAGAGGCCAGCGACCAAGAGGAGCATGAAGAAGACAAGCACACAGACAAATGCTCCCAGGAGGCCAAGGTCAGGCTGTGGTCCTTGAACATCCATGTGCTGCTGTCCCCTCGGGTCAGAGTCCTGCCTTTATTCACCTGTTGGGTGTCTTCTTACAGGAACAGGAGTTGGAGTCCATAAAGCTGGAAGACCTTCTGGAAAAAGAGGCAAGAGCTTTTTAACCTGGTGACAGATGTCTGATGGAGAGGCCTATCAGGCATAGTCCTGCTAGACCACAAGCACACCGGGGACGTACGGTCCCAAGTCATCCAGATAGGACCATGGTACAGGCTGACCAAACCTTGCCTGACCCCAGAGAGCCTTCCAGGTCAAGCTCTGTGCTCTTGGCCTCATGCTGGGGCATCCCAATTCCAAACAGTGCAGTGGCTAAAGGCATGTGGGTCCTTGACAGGAGGCAACACTCAGCTTGACCTTGGCCCAGGGAAGCATCCCCGAGTCCCAGGCCCTGATGCATTGGCCAGAGACATATCAGTGCTATAGTAGCAATTGGCATGGGGAACTTTCTGAGGGAAGGTGGCTGTCATTCTCCTTCCTAATCTGTGTGGTAGGGAATGGAGAGGTAGTAGGATGTGTTTTACCAGGATTTACAACAGATGGTCCTTAGTGTGATTCCAGGGGTTCTGGGGAGTCCTTCACCCACCCCAAATACTTCCCTTGGTGTTGATTAAAGTGCTACCATTGAAAGCACATTCTGGACTGAGCCAAGGTGCCAATAAGGGGCAGCAACACCTGAGCTGCCTGGGCTTCTCACATCTCAGTGCGAGCCTTTACGACCTGGTATAGTGGGGTCCCAGGTAGGTTTCTGGAAGCAGAATTAAAGGTGCTTCCCAGTTGAGCAGGTCTGAATTGGGCTTGGAGGGGCTGCTCCAGATCTGGACATCGCCTGTCTCCTGGAGGCCCTGGTTCTCAGAGGGTAAAGGTGGGAGAAACCCTCTGGGTCTCAGGGCCCTGATGGGAGGTGAGCAGGGAGATGTGGGAAGGCTATATCCCTCCCTCTCCCTCCTCTGCCAGAGATGGCCCATGGACACCTTGCCATCCACACTGCCAGTAGCTCTCTCCCCAGCTTCTCAGGAGCCCCCACTGAGCACTGCCAGTGTCTGGTGGTCCCAGTGGTAATTTCTCAGATCCTGACTGGGGGTCAGGAGTCCACTCTACCTCCCAGAAAGTCTACTCACCACCCTAGCTCACGCAAGTCTTTCATCCACGTCTCTTTGGTTTTCATTCACAGAAACCATCTATGTTTGTGGAGATTGACCTGGGAGACCATGCTGAAGAGGTAAAAACCCTTCACACAACAAAGCCAAACCACCACCAGGAAATGCTTGTGCTCAGGCCCGCAAAGCTTTTCTGGGGAACTTGCCCCGTGCACATGTGTGTTGGAGGCTGAGGCAAAGATAGGGACAACGGCATCAAGAAAGCTCCAGGGTGTTGAGGACTAGTCTAGGGAGCTGGAGGGTACCCCCTCCTCTTTCTCATCCTCCCTCACTCTAACTTGTATGCATTCCAACACTCTAGGGCCTGGGTGTCCATGGGCCCTGAGAACCTCTTGTGGGATCATGCTGGGGTATTAGAAAGGGCACAAGCTTAGGAATTAGGAGACCTGGCCTCCACATCCAGCTCTGCCAGTAAATGCTCAAACAAGTCACTATACCTCTCTGAGCCTCAGTTGTCTCATCTGTAAAATGGGTATCTTAGTAGTACCTACACCCCAGGTTTGTTCTATAAAGACTCAAACAGTGTCTAGTACCCAGAAAGCCTCAGTATTAGGTATAATCATCTAACCACCTAAGGAATCTGGCACAACCTTTGTTTTGAGTCCCACCTTACTCTACCACCACCATCACCATCATCATCACCATCATCACCATCATTACATCATCACCACTATCACCATCATGTTCAGCAGCAGCATCACCATCATCATCCCATCATCACCATCATCACCATCATCATCATCATTTTCTGTAAAAGAGAAGTGTTTGACTCAAAGGTCTCTCTGGGATGTCTTTTCCATTTTTCTGCTGTAGTGAGCAGGCATGTTTGTAGACATTTTTTGTCTTGGCCAATTTAAGCTCCAGCCTGAGGGTTATTTTTCTCCAAATTGCACCTTTTATCTCTTTGCCCTCAGAACATGCTGTACAATGAAGAGAACTGATTATTAACTCCTGACAAGGCTACCATGGGGCACCACATGTTCTAAGGACTCAAGGAGGCAGAGTTGAGACTAAGGGCCCATGTCTCCTGATCTACAATCTAGAGGTCATGGTGGCCCGTATCCAGGCCACAGTTCATTGATCAGGGTCCCATAATTAGAAATTTCCACTTGATGGGTCCCAGTCTTGAGCTCAGGGCCAGTGCAGTCTTCACGTCTCCATCTGATATTTGGGCAGGCCCAGCATGTCCAGCCTGGTGCCTGTGGTTGACTCCCTCCCCCACCCCATCCCCTAAAGTGCTTCTGCTGCTTCTCGCAGGTGGTCACATGTGCCATGAGAGAAGAGAAGCGGTCCCAAATGGACATTGGGGATTTGTCAGAAGATGAGTGAGTAAAGGATTCATGCTTGGGGAGGTGGGGAGACTGTTCCTCTACCCCGGTTTCTAGTGGGTCCACTGTGCCTTCCCTCTTCCTCTAGAATCTAGAGTCTAGATGCATGCAGTGACCTAAGCATTTACGGAGGCTGGAGGGGCTGAGAGTGGGCAACAGGGCATCTAACCTTCTAAGGGGTCTAGCACAACTTTTGCTTTGAGTCCCACCTGACTCCATAGCCAGACTCTCTCTTCCCATCCCATCAAGCAACAAAATGGGCAGAACCCGGGGGAAGGAAAAAGAAGGGAAGAAGGGAAGAAGGGAAGATGAGAGTAGGATATCATCTCATGGGCTGCAAAAGGTCACACACCTTGGTCCTGCCAGCAGTGGGAGGACCCCTCACATGTGTCCTGACCACCCACACTCTATTGGGGTGAAGATTGTGTAGGGCCATTGAAGCCCCACCACTTCCTGGGCCATAAAGGGTGCTGGGAGAAGGTGGGGTACTTACTTCTAGGCCACCCAAGGGCCCACGGACCTATTTTATTTTAAACAATATAGAGAAAAACACCAGGAAGAAAAGAGCAACGTATTCAACTTCTCACCACTCAGAATGAACACCTATATTAATATCTTGGTTTAATTGCTTGCATACTTTAAAAAAAATTGCCATTTGCTTTGTAAAACTGACACACAGTCATTTAAAATAACTTCAATAAGGTGGAATAGCACAACAAAGAGGAAAAGCTGGAAATCACCCAAGCTCCTCTCTCAGGAACGGTGAGGACCACACAGGAGCACATGGTTTTGAAGTGTAGATTCGGACGCACAGACAGGCGCTGGTGGAATGGGCTCCTCCGTCAGTGCCAGATGGATCACCATCTCTGAATGTTTATAGCATAAGGGCCCTTCGCTTATTTGGCTGTTGTCATTATTGCTGCTTTCTGCCCCGATGTGTGTGTATTCCAGGAGAGAGTTTTTGTGAGGAATTTTTATTCCATCTTCACTCAGAAGACCCACCTCTCTACTGATCTCAGCTTCCACAGCTGGTCACATTGGCTTTTATGATGTGAAAGATTTTGAGTTTTTAAAAAAATATATTTTACTGATTTTTTACAGAGAGGAGGGGAGAGGGATAGAGAGTTAGAAACATTGATCAGCTGCCTCCTGCACACTCCCTACTGGGTATGTGCCCGCAACCAAGGTATATGCCCTTGACCGGAATCAAACCTGGGACCCTTGAGTCCGCAGGCCAACACTCTATCCACTGAGCCAAACTGGTTAGGGCGACATGAAAGATTTTGGGATGGTCTTGTCACGCTCTCAAATCTAGGCCTAAAATAAGCAGTCCTTTCCTAAGCAGACCTTTATTTTTCTCTTCGCTACTTAATGGACACAGTGCTGGATTCAGCCACATTTGGTGCAGCTTGGCAGCTTTATTTTCTGCCCCAAAGGTCGGACAATCTCAGGTCCACCCTCCTGGTCTCTGGGTCTCAGCCCATCACCCCCAGGACCCAGCTGCCCCAGGAAACCTGTGAGACAGGCCGGCACTCAAAAAGATAGCTGTGGCTACTGGAGGCCTCGAGGCCAGCGGGAAGGGGGTCTGCAGTGGGCCCCCTGGAGGGCTAGGCCTGGACATTTGCCAGGCAAGTCACCTGTTTGTTCAGCTGCCCTGCTCACTTGCCAGCTCAGTTTCCCTCAGAGCAAAGGCTTCTCTGTCCAGCCTGCCCCTGCCCCGCTCAGAGGGTGGGGTCAGGTACCCATATGCCAGTAGCCCATAGCAGTCAGCAGGACACATTGGGCACCAAGCCATGGTGGTCCCTGCCAAGGGAGGGGGCTGCCATCTCATACAGAGGCAGCCTTGGCTGGACGTGGAAACCCCAGTGGCCACTGCACAGGGAGGCAAGCACAGGCTGAGGTGCTCTGGAAGCATGCTGGGCTGGCTGTGGGAACCACCCTGTGACACCTGGCTCAGCTAGTCTCTAAGGGTCTCTCATGTCCACGGGTCCCTTCTGGCCCAGGCCTTCCAGGACAGAGGACAGCAGACATTGGTAACCCTCAGGCATCTGGAGGAAAGGAAGGCCTGGCTCTGCATTGGAATCTGCTTTTGTGCACGGGGCCTGGGAGCCACAGAGACAAGACCTTGGCTCCCCGGGACTTGAATAGTGGGGTGCAGTAGAGGTTGGAGCGGAGACCCTGTGGCGTGCATGTGGGGTTGAAGGGGTGTTGCCTAAGGCCTGGGCTCCACACTCCAGGCACCTGTGGCCCGGGGCCCGCCTCTCTCTCAGCCCCTCCCCTCCTCTTGGCCACCAGGACCAGGACCAGCTGGGTGTGCTGCATTCCATACTCCACCAGAAAGAAGGTGAAGCAGAGCGTGTAGCAGCCCTGGAGAAGGTAATTTGCACATGGTGACGGGTGAACAGAGGGAGCCTGGGGGGACAGGAAGTAGAATAAAGGGGGCCAGGTTGCCTGCCTGACCTCCCCCCAGCTTCCTCGGTTCCCCTCAGCACCCACTCCTTCCTTCTGGCCGGTAACCAAGGGTCTCCACTTCTGTCTCCTGGGGTCGGCCAGGAGATGCAGAGGGACGCAGCCAAGCAGCCCTGAAAACCGACACAGGAACCTGTTTGAAGGGCACCGGTGACCCGCGTGTGAATCACTGACCCACTGGGTGAGCCATGATGCCATCTTTTAAAAAGACACAATAAAGAGTGAACAAAGATGTTCTCCCTCTCCCACTGCTCTCGGCAGATGCCCCTTCCTTCCTTCTGTGCACCTTGTTCCACGAAATGGAAATGGGGAAAGGGAGGTGGGCTCAGGAGCTTGCATGATGCTGGGCCCAGGGAGATGGCATGAAGCCCGGGCTTCCCAGGCCATGGGCACACAACCCTTCAGATCCTAGGAAACCTCATAAACAAGTCAGACCCACAGACCGGGAGTGGGCCCTGCTATTCGTGATGGCCCACAAAGTCAGTCCCAGATTACCTGGGTGCTCAGACACAGCCTGAATCAGGGATCTAAGACACTGCCCAGAAATGAGCTTTCCTGGGCGGGGGTGTGGGGCTGCCCTGACAAATGAGCAGATGACAGAAAGGGCCACTGTGCTGAGTGCTCATCACACCCTACAGGGTGGGCTCTGCTGCTCGTACCCCTGGACTAGGAGAAGGCAGGCAAGTACCCTGTGTCACAGCCCCCTGTCCCTGCGCCCGACCACCAACTGCTGCCAACTAGAAAGGCACCGAGGAAGTTTCCAAGAGACCACTGTTTGCCCCCTGGCTAGTGTAGGGGGAGGAGACTCTGGCGGGAAGGAGGGGTGGGCTAAGCAGAGCAGCATTGGCCCAATTCCTTTCTCTGGTTCCTCTGCACCTGGCACTGTGCCACAGGCCAGGAAGGTGCCTGGCCCCAGGTCACCCTTTTCCGTTTGTCCGTCATCCATCCCTTGCCGCTGTGTGTAGCTGGCCTCATTCTGAGCCACGTGCAGCTTATGCTTGCAGTGTGGCTAGTTTGGCAGTTAATTTTTGCTACTTCGCATATAAACCCTCCCAAATCAGAAGCATGTTTCACGGTTCATTGGGCCTCGTCCATGTCGCCTGCAGGCCCCTGGTGGCCATCGAGCTGCTTCTGCCCTGTCTCAGCCGGAGGCTCGGCCAGCGGAGTGGCCCAGGCAGGGGGCGAGGGCGGAACCCACACCTTCTGCTTGGCCAGGTCAGCCAGTCAGATGGCCATTTAAATTTAGGGAGGGGTGAAGCCAAATTGCCCAGGCTGCCTGTAAGTCGTTCTCCTGGACTTCCCACTCATTGGAGTCCCCCAAAGAATCAGCTTACGGGGAGGGGAGGAGGGGGCTGATGCAAGTGGCTCACTCAGTGACATTTTCTATCACAAACAGGCTTGGCCAGTGGTACCCAGTGGTGGCTCCCTGTAGACCCAGGCCTGACCCAGTTTCCTCCTCTGTCCCTGTTGTCCCCACACCTACTCAGATACCAGTAAACGAGGGAGGACAACATAGTCCTCCGGGGGCAGGGACAGGGCAGGCCCCAGGCATCCCTCAGCCACTTCAGCCTGGACACACCTGATGGAGCAACACCAGCGACCCCTGGTGTGTCCCTTCCCAGGGGCCCCAAACACCCATTGGCAATGCCTCCATCTTATTCTTTCCAATGTTGTTCTTCTCCCCGAAATCCAATATGCATTTTCATTGTACATCGTGTGGGAAATAACAAAAATTACTTATCATCGCATTACCTTCAGTTTATCAGTAATAATTTTCATATATTTCACTGAAGTGTTTTCTTTCTCTAGATACATATGGAGAGAGCTATATATGGAGATAAATGTTGCTTTTTAATAAAATTGGCATCCTATCGTACCACAGTTTTTAAAAACAAGTTTTTACTATGTCACAAGCATATTCCCCACTGTCACCCAT
The DNA here is from genome assembly GCF_963455305.1 of Plecotus auritus. Classification (NCBI taxonomy): domain Eukaryota; kingdom Metazoa; phylum Chordata; class Mammalia; order Chiroptera; family Vespertilionidae; genus Plecotus; species Plecotus auritus. The sequence continues at coordinate 30,474,588 of NC_137772.1, forward strand.
GAATGTTTATTGAACTCCTACCATGGGCAGGCACTGTTCTAAACACTAGGAACACAGCAGTGATGGAAGAAGCAAACGCCTGGCCTCTCGGAGCTTCCATTCCCCTGGGGGAGACAGATACTGGACATCCAGTGCCTCTGAATTCATCTGCACACAGTGCCCTCAAAGTTAACTACATCGCTTTGGAAAGTGATGTTCAGGGGCTGCCCCACCCCAGAGTCCAGAGCACCACGCCTCCTAAACAGCAGGCGGATCCGCAAGATATGGAAATGTTGCACAGTGGGCAGTGCTGAGTGGAGGAGGGAAAAGGCGGGGGCGGGGGGTGGACATCTGTAACAGTGTCAACAATTTTTACAAAAAAGGAAAATAAAATGTTGCTCCGTGGGCCCAGGTGATGTAGGGGCCATGCAGAAAGAATGAAATACCAGCGGTCAGGAGAACTGTGCCAATGGCAAATGCTTAGAGCATTTTGTGTGTTTTAAGTCATTAATTCTACAACCTACTAAGATGGGTTCTATTATCATACCTATTTTGTAGTGGAGAAAGTGGGGGTGTATAGCAAGTAGACAGGGTTTCTGAGTGTTGAGAGAGAGGCGTGAGGCGCTCTAGGGGACGCTGGTCAATAACAGGGCACCCCACTGGCTGCTGCCTTCAGAGGTCGCTGTCCCAGAACGCCAACCTACACATGCTGTTGCTGCTACTGCTGCTTATTTCTAGTCTTTTCCTGCAGCTTCCAAGGAAAGCGATATAAAAGGGAGTGCAGCAAGCCCCTCACTTTCTGAAAACCCTGCAGGGACTGACAGCAGCACTTGCCCACCTGCGCCCCCTGGTGGTGAGTTCAGGGCAGCACCCTTACAACCTCTCTTGCGGTCAGGAAGTCACCATCTGAAATCTTTAACCAAGAGGAAGCAGCATGAGGCTTACAGAATTTTAACTCTCATCTAATTATTCACTAAAGGAGAGGTAGACTGTAAATTCACTGTTGGCCAGTCAGTTGGTGGGCAGGGTTGGGGGACTTGACCCAGGTTCTGGGTGCACCCGGTGCCCCAGCCCGACCAGTTCAGGGTTCAGAACTTATACTTGCAGCCCAGAGGTCAAGTACCCTGGAAGATGGCTTTCCCTGAACCATGACCTTGTGACCCCATGAACTCTGTAGAACATCTCCCTGGCATCTCTAACCAGAGAGTCCTGGGTACCTCCCGAGGCTGGACAAAGCTTGGCTTGTGTGTGAACTCACTCTCCAAATAGATCCCTCCCACCAGGACCTGAGATATTTCACTCCACAAGACAAACACTCCCATTGAACTGCTGACATCCTAAGGCCGCTGTGTGCCTGGTGTCACAGATGGTCCCGGCCCCCAGTGATGTTGAGGCACAGAGGGCCTGCCTTGAGAAGGACCGTGGCTGAGTAAGGATGGCCTGGCCAGGTCACGAAGTGGATTCCATTCTGGGGCTGCTGCAGTCAGAGCTGATGGGCCTCCAATAGCAGCTCAAACTGAGAGTGTCTGGGACAGCCGTGGGCAAACTACGGCCCGCGGGCCAGATCCGGCCCGTTCGGCTGTTCTATCCGGCCCGCGGAGCCGAAAGAGTGGAGGGTTCTTTTGCTCTCCCCTCCGCTCCTTTACTTTGAATTTATATTAGTTCACACAAACACTCCATCCATGCTTTTGTTCCAGCCCTCCGGTCCAGTTTAAGAACCCATTGTGGCCCTCGAGTCAAAAAGTTTGCCCACCCCTGCTCTGGGACCAGCCCAGGCCTGGGCAGTAAGGAAGGTACTCTTATGTCTTGCCTTTTCTCCCCCTGCCCTGTGAGACCCATTGTCCCTTCCCAGATGCAGCCTGCCTGAGTATTCCACCCAGGTGCCCTGGGAGAAGGGACAAGGGAGGAGGGCAACCAGGGGGCAGGAGAGAGGGAGACCCCTGTGCTAGCTGGGAAGGTCTTCCAGGTACTGACTTCTCCAGTATTTGAAAGCCAACAAGACAGGTATGTGGGCTGGGCTGCAGGAACCCTAATTAGGACTGGCTAGACTCATCCAGGACCTCCCATCTGACTGCATTGACTTGTGACAGGTTTTCAGGAAAGTGTGACAGACACAAAGCAGGACGGTGGCCTCCTGTCAACTCCTTTTGGGTCATGCAGGACTCAGTCGCACCCAGGACCCAGCCAGGGTGTGCGGTCTGAGGGCAAAGTTATTTCCTTCCTGACAAACGTGACTGTGTAGATCAGGGCCCTCCTCCAGGATCGGGGCCTGGCACCCTGTGGAGCAAGATGTAGATGGGTTCCATTCTGACCAAGCCTTGAGACTTAGGCAGAGAATGGATGAACCCATTCTACAGATGAGAAAATAAGGTGCACAGAGGCAGAGAGCCCAGGTACTGAGGGTGCCTGGTCACAGTCCTTATTCTGCTCCCAGGGCGCTGGGAGCCCTGGCCCACATTACAGGACCTTCCCCCAAGCTGGGCCAGACACTCCCGCTGGCCTCCAGTCCCCGATCCTTGCCAGTGGGGACCTGACCTAGGAAGGCTCCTTCATGACTCTGTCCCCATGTGCCGTCCATCAAAAACACCCGATACCCCTTTTCTTCATCTTCACTGCTCCCTCCGCCCCGAAGCCATCCCATGGACCTCTGGGAAACTAGCTGTCATTCCGAGTGCCTTCCTGGGTCATCTCAGCACACTCCAGGTGGCGAGGGTGCCTGGTCACAGTCCTCCACCCCTCCCTAGGAACTATTCTGTCCTCCAGGATGCCAGCTGCCCCTCACATTCCAGGTACAGAAAACCCCCATCTAAGACGGCCCCCTGGACACTGTCAGGTCACCATCTTATTTACTGTGAAGCAACTTCACAGCTGTCCGGCTGTCAGGAGATGGGTCTCTGTCCTGCGGTCCTCCTATTGTGGATGCCAGCAGCCCTGCATGTGGGGGACCGTCTACGATGACCTGTGGGAGGGAGGAGGATAGAAGGAGGGGTGTGTGCTCTTGCCTTGATGTCCTCAAACCCCAGCCTCTGCCACCTCGTGAAGGGGGTTCCTCAGTTGACACCCCGAGAGTCTGGGCAGGCTGAGAGCAGAATTCCTGCTGGGAAGACCCCCAACCCTGCAAATATCTGGCCTGGGGAATTGCCCAGGAAGGAACTGGCTTGGTCAGGCCAACCACACACAATGCCCAGAGGAGGAGCCATTTGGAACATCCCCAGGCCAGGCCACAAACCCCAGCGGCTAGTCAGAACACACCACGTGTGCCCGTCCGCCCGCCAAGAATGCTTGGCTCCTCCACTTGGTTTTGGGCTGCCTCCCCTGCTGGGGCCTCCGAGGACTGACCCGGGGAAATCTGCGTGATGTCCCGGTGCTGTTTACTCTCCAAGGCGGTACTGGGAATGCCGACCCCTGCAGTCCCAGGGAGGCGGGAGGGAGAACGCGGGCACAAGGAGGCTTCTCCACCTCCAGGCAGGGTCGTGACATTTCATAACACTCTGTTTTCCTCACCCTCTGATCCAATTCTGGGCTGCGGGACACAGCCTCCCAGCAGCAAGACCTGCCCCTTGGCGCCCAGATGATCCTGTTACAGTCCGGGCTCCAGCCTCTGCTTGGCACGGTTTTTCTAAATAAATAATTGGGAAATAAATGTGATTTCTCTGGTTTGTTAGATGCCCACATGTCTGTTTCAGCAGCTGCTTTTGTTTGTCAAATGCAAACCAATATTCAGCTCAGACACATGTGACCGCCTTGGGGCCACTTAAGCTTTCTGAGGCCAAGTGCCCCCCGGTGCCCCCGGTAAATGCCCCAGTCAGAGGCCCCTCAGCCCCACTCCCACTCCGAGCAAGAATTGGTTAGTGGGCAATTAAGGAGAGGTGTATGGGGGGCAGGGTGGGGCAGGGGTGGAAGGGAAGCCACCGACATGGTGGCTGTCCCCTGGGGTGGGAGTGTGGGGGGCGGGGACAGATTGGGGGGAGGGATGTAGGATGAGCAGAGTCAACATGTGACTTGGGGGGTAGGATGGATTACACCCTCACCAGGTCCAAAGCCTGCGGGCGCCAGCCCCCTCACTTCCAGAGAATGGAATGTCCTGGGGGAGAAGGCCGGTGCCGACTCAGCGCTTTGCTCACCTCAGTCCTTTATGTGAAGGACTGGGCTTGGGGGCTGCAGAGATCAGATGGACTGTCCCTTTCCTGTGCTGAGACCTCCTTCTCTCACACCCCCTTGTCTTTCGTGTGGGAACCAGAGGAAGGCAGGTCCAACGCCACTTCCCGATCCTCGACACCAGCTAGGTGTCCAGCAATCCCACTCTGACACCAACTGCCCCAAGGATCAGTGCAGACCCCACAGGTTAGGGGCTCAGCCTAGAAAGCTGCCCCCACAGCTGAGGCCACCTGCATGGAATGCCCAGGGCATCCACGCTCCCCTGGCCAAGCTCCCATGCCCTCCTCGCTGTGCCACCTCCCAGGACCCAAACCCATCCTCCGTGAGCCTCATCAAACGTTTTCATCTGCAAGTCAATCCTTGTCAACTGAGGATTGACTCAACCCCCAGCCTCCCAAAGATCAGAGGCCGGGGGTCACAAGGTGGGTTCCCTGCTTGGAGGCCTCCAGGAGTCCCCTCTTTAGCACAAAAGATGTTCCTCTCAGGAAATTCCAGGGGCTTGAGGAGCTCAGTGCCAGGACCTGGGACAAAGACCAGACATGCTGATGATATCATAGCAGTGTCCCTCAGTTTACTCAGAGCCCTAACTCCTGTCAGCAATGCGTTGTAGTTCTCAGTGTGCAAGCCTCACACTCCTTTTGTGAGTCTATCCTTCAGTGTTTAACATTTTTAATGGCGGGTCCTCCCAGCAACACACTGTCTGTGATCCACCCAATGGTCGGACCTTTATGAACATTGCCAGGTGGTATTCAAGCTGCAGAGCTGTGTTTGGGCAGGTGTTTGCGAATGTCACACCAGCCTTGGGCGTGATGAGAGAGGCCCCCAGGTTCCACGCTGGAAGTTGGGAGGACAGCCTGGGCCCTGCCCAGGGCGGGTCTGGCCCTTTGGGGCTTCTGGCGTCCTAGGCGAGGCTGCATGTGGGTTCTTAGAAAGGGCAGGAGGAGCACTCCGTGCTGACAGTCCAGAATTATGGGGGAGGGAAGGAGGAAGGGAGCCAGGAAAGCACACATCATCCCAGCCCCCGGGTATCCCATCAGCCCTCCCCAAGCAGAGGGCATGTGGCGTGCTGATGCCTGAGAGGCAGTCTGCGGGGGAAGGAGAGGGACTGGGATCTCCCCAAGGTGACAGAGGTGATAGCTAAAGCAGCCAGGCCTCTGGGTTTCCTACACTCCCATTGCCTGCTCATCTGCTTGGCTATGTCCAGGGACCTGCCTGTGTCGGCCAAAACCATCCTCTACGGACTCGTGCAGGTGGAAGTTGAGAATCAGACATGGTCCCCAGGGGCCGCAGCCCGTAGTGGAGCACAGAACGTCCTCTGGCCCACACGTGCTGGTGCGCGGGCCAGGAGAACGCCTGGCCCTTTCAGCAAGCCCTTTCGGAGTCCTGGCCTTTGTCCCGCCCTCCCCCCACTCCCAAGTCAGCAACTCCTTGAATCTGTCCAAGCCCTTACTCATGCTGGATGCCATCACATTAGGTGAATATATAAGCCCTTCAGACACTGAGCCCCTGGCTTCTGAGGAGCCATCTGCTGGACACTTGTTGTAGGGGAAGCAGGGATAAAATTGCTGCCGCCAGTCCTTCAGCTACCTAGGGCAGCAGCAGCCCCAGTCCTCTCCCGCTGGGGTTCTGAAATGGCCAGGTTCCCGTGTGGCTGCACCCCTGACGGGTCCAGGAAGGAGCCCACATTTAAGTCCAGGTGGTGCTCCCGGCTCTCCGGCCACAGTTCTACAAGCAGTCCTGCCTCCGCTTGCCCAGAGCTGAGGATAGAAGTTGTCCAAGGCACGAAGTGACAGGGTTTTGCACGTGCCTTCCTCCAAGCACAGAGCTCTGACCCTCGTTTCCAGAGCTTGTCCAGTCAGGGGTTTACATCGGCACAAACACGTGCCCGTGTGTGTTAGTCTCGGGTTAGAACCCAGAGCCACCTTCACGCATTTTGCTGATCACGCGGCCCCTCTGTGGCCACTGGCAGTGCCTCCAGGCTGCGTCCAGGATGCTTTGAAAGCTCTTAACCTTTCTGCTTCATTAAATTTGGAAGCATTTCCAGGCTGTCTGGCCCCACAGGATGTTCCAGGCTCATCTTGTACCTCCCCTGCCCTGGAGGAGTGATGAGTCCACCACTTCCCCAAGAACCTGGAGCCCGTTCAAAACTGAAAGACAAAGAGGAGATCAAAAGCGGAAGAGAAAATGCCAAAAGGACACTCTAGGTGGAAAACCAGTTGGGTAGTTAGAGCCAAGGGCGCACCTCTCTTCTGAGGAGCTTCTGGGAGTCCACCAGGCCAGGGGCCCCTGCAGCTGCTGGGCCAGGGCGGGGAGACCTTGTCCACCTGGGGGCCTGGGGCAGGGCCCACGCCGCCGAGGCCTGCAGGGGAGGTTTTAGGCACTGCAGCTGAAGGTGGGAGGAAGAGGTAGTCAAACTTCTTAATCACAGACACCAGCGAGCCCAGCTGTGGACGGTTCTCAAGGTCTCCCTGTGAGGTGCAAGCTGGAGGGGCCCGAGATAGGCCCTGGCTGCTAGCTCTGCGTTTTGTCTCCATGGCAACTGTTCTGCTGGTCCTGGACTGGCTAGAGTTTCCCTCCCTTTCTCTCCCTCCCTCCCCGCTCTCGTCTTGCTTCCTCCGTGCCTCCTTGGTTAACACCGCCCCTTCCCCATCTCACACACTTCACAACCTTTTATAGTCATAACTGGAACCAGGAGGTGCTGACTTGTGGAAAGTTGCAATGCCTCTGAGGCTCTGGCTCCTGCTCAGCCCCTGAGGTGGTTTTTGGGGGATATGGGTAAGACCAGCCATGGCAGGCACATTTTGGGGTGTCTGAGCCTGCTCGACCACCCTCGCTGGCCCCATCCTCACCATGTGCTTCAGATCCACTACTGGTTATTGCTCACAGCGGCGTCTGCCTTTCCTTCCATTCTCTCCTGCTCAACACCTGGCGTCTTTATGCCTGAGGCTAATTCCTTTCACAACGAATCTCGTTTAACATTTACAAGCTCTTCAGACTATGATCCATTTGGTCCTCATTTAAAACTTCGCAGTAAGTATTGTCATTATGTCTATTTTGTAGATGACAGCCTGGAGCACAGAGAGGTCATTACAGTGGCCCAGGACACACAGCACATAAGGAAGTCAGTAAGGACCTGATCACTGTCTCCCTGTTGAGGATAGGACTTGTGTTTGTACCTGTTTCACAGCTAAGGAAACTGAGGCAGCCTCAGGCCTCACACCCAGAGTCTATGGAGACACTAGCCCAGCATCCCTCAGGCCTGTCTCCTGAACCCTATTCTGAGAGATCACACACACACCTGTTCTTAGAGGTCATCCCTCATGGGCATCACAGGCCTGGGACTCAGCTATAATAGGAGCTCAATTTCCAAGGAGAATAGGGATGAGCCAGGTGAAGGCTATTGGAAGGGGTGCTGGGCAGTGGGGACCTCTGAGCTAAGACTCAGAGGCAGGAGAGCACTTTGTGTTTCCTGGAATATAAAGTTCAAGGCAGAAAGCATGGAAGACCGACTCACAGTGGTGGCCTGTAGAAGGATGACAGCTCTCACCCCAAGACCTCCATGTCTGAATCACCAGGACCTGCAGATATGTCACCTCACTGCTAAAAAGGACTTTGCAGATGGGATTAAGTAGTGATATGGTGATTGTCCTAGATCGTCCTGGTGTGTCCACTGTGAACACAGGGGTCCTTGTAAAATGGAGATAGGAGGGGGAGATGCAGAGAGAGGTTGGAAGGTGCTGCGCTGCTGGATTTGAGGACGAAGAATGGGGCCGTGAGCCAAGGAATGCAGGTGCCTCTCTATGCTGGGAAAGGTGAGGCACACACTCTCTCGTGGGGCCTCCAGAAGGAACCAGCCCTGCAGCACTCTGATTAGAACCTGTTGAGACCTAGGTCCGACCTTCAAACTCCAGAACTGTAAGATGATAAAGCAGTAATGTCTTAATCTGCTGACTCTGTGGTCATTTGTTACAGCAGCCACAGGACATGCACACACTCGCTATTGAGGTGCAGTCATCTCAGTCACCCCAGTTGATGAGAGGAGGTTGGGCCAGTCTAGAATTGGGAGCAGAGGACCTCTGAATGTGCTGACTCGGGAACCACAACCTGTGCTGCAGGGTGGCCCTGATGTGGACTGGATTTCAGCTGTGACCTTGAGATGTACCCGGCACTGTGCCCCTCCCTCCACCCCCCGGTTCCTGCTCACTGGGCCACTGCTCAGGAGTTAGCAGGGGGTCCTGGAGCCCAGGACCAGTGAGCCAGAGCCCAGGAGCCCTGGGTGGCTCTTTCTGCTTAGAAACCAGGCATGGTTTTTGGACTGTTCCCTGACGAACTTGCATTTATTTGGTTCTTTAGTTGTGTCTGTCTCTTCTAAATCTGAACTTTGAAAAGACCTTTGAGCTTGGTGAAAACCTAATGTGTGTGAATGGCGTTTCTGCCCAGTGCTAAGGACGCCTGCGTTCTTTCATCAGTTCAGTACTACACAACTCATCTGGATGTTAAGACAATAGTCAATTGTGTGTATTTTTAAAGGCACAAGGCTATTTTTACTGTGATCACGATTTATGATGGTGTTGGTTTTCAGCCACCTGCCCTTGGCACAGAGCGTGACAAGGGGGAGGCACGAACTCTTTGCTGCTCCTCCAAAAAGCGCTGGTGCAGCCTTATCTATGCAGGCGCTTTGCCAGGGGCCTGTGAGCTGAGCAGGGAGAAGGAAGAAGATATAAAAATGAACACACATTCCCAGAGGCCAGCAGCTTCACCAGGAACTCTGGAGGGCATGGAGACAGTTTACCCCAAAACAGTGGTTGCCATGGAAACGAGAATGTTTGAGGTCAAATTGCCAACAGCCACCAGTTTGGCTGTTGAGAGCCAGACGTCAGGGGACCCATTCTACCGATTCTGTTCCTCATTAGAGAAGAGAAAGCTTGATTTTCTGAGAGATATTTAAGAGGACACTTTGAAATCCAATAAAAGCAAGGGCTGGTGGAATCAGGAGGGCTGTTCAGTCCCAAAGGCTAGCCACCCCAAGGCGCTGTTTGTCCTGGCCTCGGCCAGGCCCTATTTCACAGCAGGGGGGACGGAGGCCAAACTTTTATTGGTTAAATAGCACATGGGGGCCAAGTTTGCTAGGAGAAAAAACAATGGCCCAGGGCCGAAGAAGGCTTTTCAGAGCTGTTTTCCCCTTTTCCTCCAAGCAGCTGAAGGTCCTCAGGGCCGAGGCTTTGCGGGAAGCCTGACGCAGGAGGGACCAAGGCCGACCCAGGAGGCGAGACCTCAGGGAGGCAGGAGAACAGGCCCTCTCTCAGTGCCAGGACCTCGGGCAGAGCTGAGAGGAGGCGATTTAAGATCACTTATGCCATCAGCATCAAAGGAGATGGTTTGATTATAGGAGGGAAGAGTGCACAGGCTCCTTTGAGTTGGTGGCAGGAAGAGCTGAAAGCCAGGCTTGCCTCAAAAATGAGTCCCTGCCACATGGTCAGCTCTCCAAAGAGCCATACCGTGGCCTCACTCTGGGGGCAAGAATGACCTTGTCCAGGGCCGTGGTGGTCTGGGATCAATTTTAGGATGTGGGTTTTCCTTCCTATTACATTTCCTCCAAGCTGGTTTCTAGAGACCTTCAGGTAAGGCACCTAGCAAGTGGCATCACCAATGAGTTAGTTCTGAGTTAGTTTATGCATGAATCCATCGGGACCCATGAGCCTGGCCGGTCATCCGAGTCTGGGGTGCTGTGCTGAACAGGGGAGACTCTAGTGGGGTTTCAGGGAAGGCTGGGTCAGGGGTGATGTGCAGGAAGGTGGATCCAGACACAGGCACCACAGCCAGAGGCCCACAGGGAGGACGCCCTGGATGTTGGGGGGCCACCCGGGAGCAGACCGAGATCAGATTGAAATGTCGAGATAGGGACAGCCTACTGAGGGCCTTGAATGACAGATAAGAAGGAGGAACTCTGCCCAAGATGGGAGCCAGGAAGAGTTATGGAGGAGGAGGATGCCATGAGGAAATCTGAAGGCAGAGCCCGTTGAACTTCAAGGACTCTACACTGGACAGCTCCAGGGGGAATGCTGGCCTTCCTGGACTGACCATGGAGCATTGGAGCGTGGCCAGGAGGATCTGATCCTGGCCATCTAGTCACCATGATATCACCATTACAATAGACAGACAGATCAATGGGACAGACAGAGGTCCCAGAAACAGACCTACTCAGATATGACCAATTGGTTTTAGACAGATGGCCAAGACCATTCAATGGGAAAGAATAATCTTTCAACAAGGACATTTGGACATTCATGTGCAACAAAACAAAACAAAACAAAGAACGTTCCTCAAAACCCTCACCTCACACCACATACAAATATTAACTTGAAACAAATCATAAATCTAAAACTTCCAGAAGAAATATAAGATAAAATCCTGGTGACCTTTAGTTTGGGAAAGATCAATAAATTAAATTCCATCAATCTTAAACTTGAGCCCTTCAAAAGACACGAAAGGAAAAGGCAAGCAACAGAGTGGGAGGAAATATTTGCAAAACATATATGCAACAAGAGACTTTATCTAGAATATATAAAGAAGTCTTAAAATTCAACAATAATAAGACAGACCTAAAAATAGGCAAAAGATTTGAAAGGACATGTCACCAAAGAAGATATATGGATGGCAAAGAAGCACACAAAAAGATGCTGAACATCATTAGTCATCGGGAAAATACAAATTAAAACCATAAGGAGATACTACCACAAACCCACTAGAATGACTAAAATTAAAAAGACTGGCCAGCCTAGTGTTGGCGAGAATGTGGAGCCAAAGGAACTCTTATAGGCTATTGGCAGGATTGTAAAATAATAAAACCACTTTGGAAAATAGTTTGGCAGTTTCCTAAAATATTAAACATATGACCATATAACCCAGACATTCCATTTATAGGTATGTCCTCACAAAGACTGCTACATGAACATTTCTAACAGCTTTACTGTTTTTATTTCTTTTTTTATAAAATTTAATTTATTGGGGTGACATTGGTTAATAAAAAATATAGGTTTCAGGTGTATAATTCTGTAATACATCACCTGTATATTATATTGTGTGTTCACCACCCCAAGTCAAATCTTCCATCATCACTTATCCCCCCTTTGCCCTCTTCTACCTCCCTCCACCCCCCTTCCCTCTGATAATAACCATAGTATTGTCTATGTCTATAAGTTTCTTGTGTTGGTTTTTTGTTTGTTTGTTTGTTTGTTTAATCCCTTCATCTTTTTTACTCAGCTCTCCAACTCCCCTCCCCCTCTGACAGCTGTCAGTCTATTCTTTGTATCTAAGAGTCTGTTTCTACTTTGTTAGTTGATTTTGCTCTTTAGACTCCACATATGAGTGAAATGATATGGTACTTGCCTTTCTCTGACTGGCTTATTTCATTTAGCATAATGCTTTTCAGGCCCATCAATGCTGTCTCAAAGGGTAAGATTTCCTTTTTTTTTTTTTTTTACAGCCAAGTAGTATTCCATTGTGTACATGTATCACAGCATTTTTATCCACTCATCTATTGATGGGCACTTGGGCTGCTTCCAAATCTTGGCTATCCTATCTAATAAAAGAGTAATATGCAAATTGACCATCACTCCAACACACAAGATGGCTGCCCCCATGTAGACACAAGATGGCCACCACAAGATGGCCAGCAGGGGAGGGCAGTTGGGAGGGACCAGGCCTGCAAGGGAGGGCAGTTGTGGGTGATCAGGCCAGCAGGGGAGGGCAGTTAGGAGGGACCAGGCTGCAGGAGAGGGCAGTTGGGGGACCAGGCCAGCAGGGGAGGGCAGTTAGGGGTGACCAGGCCTGCAGGGGAGGGCAGTTAGGGGTAATCAGGCTGGCAGGGAAGCAGTTAGGCATCAATCAGGCTAGCAGGGGAGTGGTTAGGGGGTGATCAGGTTGGCAGGCAGAAGTGATTAGGGGCAATCAGGAAGGCAGGCAGGCAAGCAGTTGGGAGCCAGCAGTCCTGGATTGTGAGAGGGATGTCCGACTGCCCGTTTGACTAAACGGGCAGTCAGACATCCCTTGAGGGGTCCCAGATTGGAGAGGGTGCAGGCTGGGCTGAGGAACACACACCCCCGTGCATGAATTTCGTGCACTGGGCCTCTAGTTATAAATAATGCTGCAATGAACATAAGGGTGCATATATTCTTTCCAATTAATGTTTTGGGCTTCTTTGGACATATTCCCAGAAGTGGAATCATTGGGTCATAAGGCAGTTCCATTTTTAATTTTTTGAGGAAACTCCATACTGCCTTTATAGTGGCTGCACCAATCTTCATTCCCACCAACAGTGCACAAGGGTTCCTTTTTCTCCACATCCTCTCCAACACTTGCTATTTGTTAATTTATTGATGATAGCCATTCTGACAGATGCAAGGTTATATCTCATGGTGATTTAATTTTCATTTCTCTGATGATTAGTGACATTGAGCGTCTTTTCATAGGTCTATTGGCCATCTATATGTCCTCGTTGGAGAAGTACATATTCAGGTCCTTTGCCCATTTTAAAAAATTCTTTATTGTTGAGATTATTACAGATGTCCCTCTTTTTTCTTTCCATTGCCCCCCTCCACCTGGTTCCCACCCCACCCCAGGCCTTCGCCTCCCTATTGTCTGTGTCCATAGGTAATGCATACATGCATATAAGATCTTTGTTTAATCTCTTCCCACTTCCCACCCACTTCTCTCTGAGAATCATCAGTCTGTTCCATTTCCATGCCTCTGATTCTATTTTATTCAGTTTATTCTGTTCATTAGATTTCTTATTCATTTATTTTGATTTTCATATTCAATTGTTGATAGGTATATATTTGTTGCCATTTTGATGTTCATATTTTTTATCTTTTTCTTCTTCTTCCTCTTCTTAAAAAATACCCTCAAAATTTCATATAATACTGGTTTGGTGGTGATGAACTCTTTTAGCTTTTTCTTGTCTGTGAAGCTTTTTATCTGACCTTCAATTCTAAATGATAGCTTTGCTGGATAGGGTAATCTTGGTTGTAGTTCCCTGCTATTCATCACTTTGAATATTTCTTGCCACTCCCATCTGGCCTGCATCGTTTCTGTTGAGAAATCAACTGACAGTCGTATGGGTGCTCCCTTGTAGGTAACTAACTGTTTTTCTCTTGCTGCTTTTAATATTCTCTCTTTGTCTTTTGCCCTTGGCATTTTAATTATGATGTGTCTTGGTGTGGTCCTCTTTGGTTCCTCTTGTTTGGGACTCTGTGCTTCTTGGACTTGTAAGTCTATTTCTTTCAACAGGTTGGGGAAGTTTTCTGTCATTATTTCTTCAAAAGGTTTTCAATATCTTGCTCTGTCTCTTCTTCTGGCACCTCCATAATGCAAATGTTGGTATGCTTGAAGTTGTCCCAGAGACTCCTTACACTATCTTCATATTTTTGGATTCTTATTTCTTTTTGCTCTTCTGGTTGGGTGTTTTTAGCTTCCTTATATTTCAAATTGTTGATTTGATTCTCATAATCCTCTACTCTACTGTTGAATCCCTGTATATTATTCTTTATTTCAGTCAGTGTATGCTTAATTTCTGGCTGGTCCTTTTCCATTTTATTTGGCATTCTCACTAAAATCCTTGAAAGTCTCACTAAGTCCCTTGGAGGTTTCTAGAAGATTCTTGAGTAACCTTATAACTATGGTTTTGAACTATATATCCATTAATTTGCTTTCTTCCATTTCTTTCATTTGTGACATGTTTCTTTGTCTCCACATTTTGGCTGCTTCCCTGTTTGTTTCTATGTATTAAATAGAGCTGCTATGTCTCCTTGAGTTGGTATAGTGGCCTTGTGTAGTAGGTGTCCTATAGGGCCCAGTAGCTCAGCCTCCCCAGTCACCTGAGTTGGGAACTCTAGATGCACCTCTTTGTGGGCTGTGAGCACAGTATTATAGTTGAGCCTTAATTGCTGTTGGTGTCACTGGGAGGAATTGACCTCAAGGCCAATTGGCTGTGAGGACCAACTGCGTCTACAGAGGGAGAGCTGTTATGCAGGAGACACCCCTATAGAGCAGGACTTGCTTCAGTGGGGTTTTGGTGCTCACTGAGTCTGACCAGCCTAGTGTTGGCATGGATGTGTAGAGTTGTAATCTGGTATGGTCTGACATTGACCACTGAGTACACTGGCTCTTGGGTCTCCAGGGAGGCGCAAAGTCAGCCACTGCCTGGGGCCACCCAGCAGGAGCTACAGAGCTGCAGATTCCTCCTCTTTGTATCAGGTTTGGAGGTGCCCAGATGAGGCCCAGCTGGTGCTGGTGTCAGGTCTTGGGCCTTTTATTGATAGGTTTGGGGCTCCCTGACCCAGCTATAGCTTGTTTGAGATTTTCAAGGACAGGCCATTCATATGCAAAAGTCGCTGCAGGCAGGTTGGGTCGGGTTGTAAATTGGATGAGGCAGGGTCTTAGGGAATCTCCAGGGCAGAGTGGAGCAAACAGAAATGGCTGACAGTCAGCCCTGCAACAGGGGAGGTCCCAGCATGGGAACAATGATCCCTGCGAGTACCTCCATCTGGGAGAAAGCTGCCCCCAAGTTCCTGCCCCAATGCAGACAAATGTGTCCCCCAGAGCCTCACCCTGGTGCTGGAACTTAGAGGAAGCGGAACCTTGTAAGTTCAGTTCATGGTGCTGGCCTTTTAAGAGAAACAGCTGGGTCTCCAGCAGCCTCTGTGTCACTGAGCTCCAATCCACACTGGTTTTTATAGCCCATAGGGACTTCTTTTCCCAGCTCTGGTACCCTGGGCTGGGGGTCTGATGTGGGGCTGGGACCCCTTGCTCCTCCAGGTGGGCTCTGCAGAGACCATCTCCCTCCTGATTAAAAAAGCAGCACACATGGGTGCCGGCCCAGTCCATTCCACGCCTTCGCACCTCCTACCAGTCTGTGTGCTTTCTTCTTTACTTCTCTAGTTGTAGGACTTCCATTCAGCCAGCTTTCTGGTGGTTCTGGATGATGGTTGTTCTATATTTCAGTTGTAATTTTGATGTGGTTGTGGAGGTGACAAGTACAGGTGTTTACCTACGCTGCCATCTTCTCCTTTGCCCATTTTTAAATTGGATTGTTTGGGGGTTTTTTGGTGTTGAGTTGTATAAATTGTTTATAAATTTTGGATATCAATCCCACATCAGATATATCATTGGCAAATATGTTCTCCCATTCAGTGGGTTGTCTTTTCATTTTGTTGATGGTTTCCTTTACTATGCAAAACCTTTTTAGTTTGATGTAGTCCCATTGGTTTATCTTTTCATTTTGTTTTCCTTGCCTGAGATGTATCAGAGAAAATACTGCTACAAGAAATGTCTGAGCTTTTACTGCCTATGTTTTCTTCTAGGAATTTTATGGTTTCAAGTCTAACATTTAAGTCATTAATTCATTTTGAGTTTATTCTTCTGTGCAGTGTAAGAAAGTGGTCTAGTTTCACTTTTTTACATGTACTATTATCTGTCCAATTTTCCCAGCACCATTTATTGAATAGACTATCTTTATCCCATTGTATGTTCTTGCCTCCTTTGTCAAATACTAACTTACCATAAATGCATGGATTTATTTCTGCCCTCTCTACTCTGTTCCATTTATCTATATGCCAGTATTGTGCTGTTTTGATTACTCTGTCCTTGTAGTATAGTTTGATGCAAGGTAGCATAATTTCTCCAACTTTATTCTTCTTAACAGCTTTACTATTAACAGCCAAAATCTGCAAGTAACCCAAATATCCACCAGCAGGTGAAGGGCGAACCAATGATGATATATATATCCACATAATGAATACTACTCGGCATTTAAAAAGAATGAATTATTGAATGAATCTGAAAAGTGTGAACAAGGTCAGGCAATAAAAGCATCCATACTGTATTATCCCATTTATAAAGAATTCCAGAACTTGCAAATAAATCTATAGTGACAGGTCAGCGTTCCCTGGGCAAGAAGAGCAGGGAGGGGACAGGTGAAAGCTTTGGGGATGACAGACACATCCATAATCATCTTTTTTTTTTTAACTTTTTTTTTTATTGTTTGAAGTATTACAAATAGTAGTACATATGTCTACTTTTTTTTCCCCCATTGACCTCCCCCTGGGCCTCCCCTACCCCCCAGTACATGCCTTTACCTGCCCTCCCCCCCCCAGTGTCTTGTATCCATTGGTTATGCTTATATGCATGCGTACAAGTCCTTCGGTTGATCTCTTACAGCGCCCCCGCCAACCTCCCCTGCCTTCCCGCTGTAGTTTGACAGTCTGTTCAATGCTTCTTTGCCCTGTATCTATTTTTCCCAATTTCATAATCATCTTGATTATGATCATGACTTTATTGTGTAACTATTTATCAAAACTTACCAAACTGTACATCTTAAATACATGCATTTTATTGTATTTCAAATATAACTCAATAAAGCTGAAAATTTGACACAAAACCCCACAATGAATGACATCCAATTGTAATGAAAAGGATTTAGGTAAGTAGGATGAAAAATGCTTTAGCAGAGGAAAGGGGTCTCTAGGGAAAAGTCTCACAAGTTTAGCGCTGCATGGGTGAAGATGGCATTTAAGGACAAGGAGTGGACACTAATTATGCTAGTGACCCATAGTCACTTCCACATTACTACGGGGCAGTGACATAGAAATAATAATAGAACAGTCACAGCTCCTGATTTTGGAACACCCTGCAACCAAAGAGCGCGTTCATACCCATCAGCTGAGGGACTCCCCACAGCAGGGAGGGTGTCTCCCTCCTGCGTGGTGTTTCTCCTCACCCTCATTGCCCTTCCTTAATTCATCCTCACCCTCTCTTGCCTGGACAGTTGCAGAGTGGACCGACTGGAGAAAGGAGGCACAAACTGTGTCACACCTGCACAGTGGAATTCTATCCAACAAAGACACAGTAACTGCAAAGGGAACCTCACAGATGTAGCATTGAGGGGAAGGAGCCCAACTCTAAACATGCACAGTTCCATTCCACCTGTATGAAGGCTCAGGACAGGTGAAAGGAGTCTTTCCTAACAAACTTGGGGTCCTGGTCACCCCTTGGTGGGGTGAGAGGGAGCCTTGGGGGTGCTGGGGTGTCCTGAATCTCAATCAGGACATGCCGTTGGGCATGCCGTATATTTCAACATAAATGTTTGGCCAATAAATACACAACAAACATGTACAAGCTGCCTCACTGGTCTCCCTCTCGTTCTACCCCCCTTACCGGGTGACCTCTCAACGTACACTTCAGCTTTGAATCATCCCTTTGATGACTTTCAGGGCTGGTCACAGTCCCCAGCCTAGCCTGGGAGGCTGGCCGTGACCACCCACTCCCTTTCCCCATCCATCTCCTCCTGGGCCTGGTCAGCCCATCTGGGCATCAGCTCCTCTAGGCCACTGGCCAGCCCTCAAGGCCCACCCCGGGTCTCACCTCCCTGGGATGATCCCAGGTGGGGCCCGGCTGTCACCTTCATCGCCTCCGTCTTGGGGGCACAGCTCAGGTGCACGGATCCTGGTCTATAGTCTTGTTTTCAGGCTCCCTTGGTGGCGAGGAGCATAGAGGCAAACTGATCAATGATGGATCAATCATGTGGGCCCCAGGCCAGGTAGAGTGAGGTTCTTTCCAGGTAACTCCAGCTTTCCCTGGGAGCTTTCCTGGGGGAAAGGAGGCAGCCCAATGCCGTGGTGGGGCGGGAGGCACACAGCCCAGCACGGGGCAGCTGGGTGGGAAAGCTGCATGGATGAATGCGACGTGAGACCACTAGATTTCTTTTGGGCTGATAATCTGTTACGTAAGTCCACTTGGCTGACACTGCCACCCAGCCTGGCCGGAAAAGCCTACCTCCACCGTGTCTCAGGTGGACAGTCAGGCAGGACTGAGCCTGGCTTCCCACTGGAGGGGCATGAGCTGTGTGCAGACAGAGGAGGGGACAGGGAGGGGACAGGTGAATGTGTCTGTCATCCTTCAAACTCTGGAGAGATAGGTGCGTGCTGTCAGCTGGTGGCCTTCCCTCGGTTGGGAGCTGTGCTGGCCCCGGGGGCTTGGCAGGAAGCTGAGAGGAAGGGCAGGCTGCAGGCTGAGGGCACAGATACTCCTGGAGCACCGCTTCTGCCTTCTGTCTTCTTAACGCGAGTGCTGGAATCTCCGGGTCTGTGTGGGAGAGTCCCGGGGTGGAGGGAAGGGACCAAGAGCAGAGAGTGGTGGCAGAGAGCCAGAGGTTGGAAGGGAGGAGAGGAGTCCTCGGGCCTGGGGGACGCTTCCCTGAGGCTCTTTCCCGGGCTGTGGCGTGACTTTATCTTGCATCAGGCTGTTGCAGCCCATCGATTCTGGCCAAGACGGCCAGGGCTCTGACCTTGGCCTAAATCCCAGCCTCCCTGCCCAAACAGACTTCTCTTTGGCGTCCTGCCCTTTCCCAACCTGGACCGAACAGTGGGGCATGGTGACCCAGGGAATATGACATTCAGGGTCAGTATCAGAAGCCACTGAGAGAAATGCCCCAAGAGCAAGACGAGAAACAGGCCTTTGCGGGAAACTGGGGGCATTAGGGCTCTTGTAGGGTGCAGCCTTCTCACTTCAAGCAAGATAACACAGATAATGAGATTGGAAACCCTTTGTGTGTGCCACGTGATTGCGACCACTGGTGGAGTGGGTAGGCTTCTTGTTTCCATTTTATAGATGAGGAAACTGAGGCTGAGAGAAGTCCAATGGCCTGCCGTGGCCTCCCTCCTGCTGCGGGCAGATAAACCACCCAGTGAGCTCAGTCTCCTTGGAGCTGCCCCCCTTGGAGGCTCGCACCCGTCTTCTGTTTCTGCTTCCTTCTTCACCTCTCCGGTGACACGTCCTCACCTCTGTCCGTCTGGCCTCACTGCGTCAGTTTGCCGGGAAGCTCTGGCTCCTGTCTGCAAGGACAGGAATGTGGGGTCCAGAGTCTCTCTGCTATGCCTGGCTCCACATCCTACATTCAGGCCCGCTCATCCCCATCCTCCCCTGCAGATGGAGAAACATCCTTCACCGTCTACTCTATCTGCACAAACTTTCTTCCCTGGTTCAGGTGCCTATAACGAGCGCCTGAAAACAAATATCCCCAGCCTCACAGTCAGGAATGTGAGCACCTTCTCCGATGGTACATTCTCCGACTCGGCTGTGGTCAAGGCCAGGACCCCTAGAATAGTGCTGAGCATGGCTCCTGGCTGGGAAGACAGGATAAACAGTCGCCGGTTACACGGATAAACAAAAATTCCATTCCCTTTTAACTACTCGGGGCCATGCATAGAGTTAATGTTTCAAAACATGTGGAGGAACACGGTGGTTTTTCTTCCAAGAACCTCTGCAGAGTTTTTGTGGGTTACCGCACAGTGTCAGTGCACATACTTTCATCGGGAAAGTGGGCCTGAGATGAGCATGACCATGCACCTCCCTTCTCAGGGAGTCCGGGGCTGTGCGTTCACATTTCCAGGAGACTTGCTGGAGAATTGTCCTGGGATGTTGACAGAGTTGGACACAGAAAGTGGTTTGACCATCCAAGGCTGGTTAAGCCGCTGCCCGCCATGGAATAACCACCTAGGCCCAGGGCGCCCACGCGGGTTGTTTTGGCTGGTGTCTGTGTGTGTGATGCTGCACTTGGCCTCAGGAACTGGAAACTCTGGCAAATTCAGACATGATCAAATCTTCTAACTTAGTCATCACTGCTTATTACTTTTGTTTGGTCTTACTGAAGCAAGAATGATGCTGGGGCATGCATGCCCTGCCCAGAGCTCTGCTCCCCGCCATAGGGTGGACGGCCATGCATGGAAGGGTGGCCTGCGGGAGGTGAGGGATGGGGTGGAGGTCCTCCTTACAAACAAGCATCCCACGGCCCTCAAGGGACAGGAGAAGAAGGGGAGAAAAGAGAGAGAGGGTCCAGTACTTGCCCTTTGAAGTTTAAGTCCAGATTTAAGAAATCCAGACCTGGGAAAGGGAAGGAGGGTGAAGACAGGGTGGGGCGGAGGGACGGATGGTCTGGAGATAACATACAGTCGAGCAA